>NC_061839.1:25338880-25343880 GCF_019202785.1 Penaeus chinensis
ATTTAGACAGAGAACAATATTAAATCAGCATCTCAGGATACATACGGGAGAAAAACCATATGCATGTATGGAGTGTGGCAAGCAATTTCGACAAAAGGCAATACTAGATCAGCATTTTAGAACACATCTAGGCGAGAAGCCTTATGCTTGTCCACATCCATCTTGCAGAAAACATTTTAGAGAGATGGCGACTCTCATTTCTCATATGAAGTGCCATAAAGATGTGCCTGATCCCAGGATTGTTCTTCAACAGGCAAAACAGTTGATTAAAGAGGAGCGCCAAGATAATCCACCTTTAAGTCGTGAACATGGGGAGGGCCCAGATAGAGGGCTTGGCCAAGACAGAATAGGACAAGAAGGGGGAGTAGGACAGGACAGGTTAGGGCAAGATCTGGGGATGGGACCAAATAGGGTAGGGCAGGACAATGTCAATCAGAGAGAAAGTGGGAGTGGGAGTTCTGAACAAGGAGGGTACCAAAACAGCGGAGATCAAATCAGGCATGGCCACAGACCCTTTCCTCCGCCAAATTCCTCAGATTCCAATGTAGCTCAGAAATCTCCGCATCCCCTGTCACAGCATTCTGGAGGGGACCAGTCAAGTGAGAATTCCTCTGGACCGCCACAGCAAGCACACTCGCAGTCATTAACAACTAACATGATGCCAACTCCTCCACAGATGGCCATGGCGAACCTGATTCCCTATCCCCACTCCATTTTTCCAGCCACATCTTACATGATGCCGCAGCCTGACCCAAGACAATACCACCCACAATCACAACAACAACATCGACCTAATCAGTAAATTTGCTGACCATATTCTTGAGACATATTAGGGCTTAATGGGCATAAAATTATTTTTGTTTATTTCATATTTGAAATTTCTTTTTTCTTTTTTTCATCAAAATAATTTGAATAATATCATACAATGGAATTTAGAACTATGCAAGCAATCTTTACAACTAACAAATGAAAACAAAATTTGGGCAGGGGATACATACAAACACATACCTGAATTTTTTCCCGGTGATTCTGATTATCAGAAATAAAAGTTGTATATGTACAATTCTTACATATTTCCTGTGAACTAAGAAGAAACAAGACTAGAAAATTATATTCATGATGGAATTAAAAGGTTACAGTTCCTAATTATTGGAAGCACAGAAATAACCTCAGAGGTGGAGGAACAGAAGGTATCGTATTACAACTACTAGATTTAACATCTAAGGAGAAAACAGTCATTAGGTAGGGGTGCTGTGTCTAGTTTTGTAGATTGTAGTATTTTGTCATGATGGTTATACCATTGTGATGAGCCTTTTTTTTTTTTTGTCTCATTTATTTTGTTATGAAGGTACAGGAGTGTCCTAAGGCATAAATTGATATATGTATAAGAATTCAATGTGTGTAGTTACTTAGTCTTTCTTACATGACAGTTGTTACTGATGAATGTCAGTACATAGCATTCTTTGTAAAGTGTTTTACAAACTACTTTTTTTTCCCCCTGAAATATGTCATCCAGGCGAGATTAGAGTGAAGTATTATATGTACTTAATATGCATATGAACTCGCAGCATAGGTTTGGGTTTAGCTAAAATGGCAAAATGCAGATTTTAATTGTAAAAAGAAAAAAAAAAAGTGACCATTTTTAAGAACCAGTGACAAGTTTTGATTTTAAAACAAGTCTGCATTGTTGCTGTCTCTGTGGCTTGCCCATAATCTTATAGATGTTATGAGAAGGTAAAGGGTGCTTTGGTGGGCATTCACATTGTTGTAAATATTAACTTAACGAGCATGCCATGGCCCAGCAGCAGTCTTTTTATAGTGCAAAGCAGAGCATCTGTTTCTTGACTTTGTAACAAGTAGACAGTGTATTAGTTTAATTATATTGTTTTGTCACAAGTTGAGTTAACTTGGATAATTTATGTAGATACTTGAACTTTTTTTAATCTATATACAGTATTTTTTCATTGAAAATCATTCAGTGAATGTTTGTTGTTTATAAGTTTGCTTAATATATTAAGTTATAGTGTATTTTAATATCTAAAGATCTCAATTTTCAGATTGCTGAATTGATTAAAGAACAGTATAAAACAAGTTATTATTATTAACCTTAATGTAAATATTTCTTTTCTTGCCTTTACAAGCTAATACTGTATGTTCTTCCAACAGCTTTTAATGGCTTGCTTTTTTTTTTTTTTATATATATATAACACATAGCATTGTTATATAATGTCAGTATATGGAAGATTGTTAAACAACTCACTTGTTTTTATTAAATTGAAGCCTGAGAATATAATTTTTCTTGAGAGCTTTTCATTTTAAAGCTAAATTTTCAGATGCTTTACCAAATCTATAGGTAAGTAACCCATTCTAAACATTTGCAGATTAAAGAAACCAATCCTTTACTTTTGTAAAAAAAAAAAAAAAAAAAAAAAAAAAAAAAAAAAAAAAAAAATCATCATCATCACCGTACACACTTTCCTTGTCTTATTGTATGGCTATTTGTCACAACCACACTACCAGGCACCAGGGAAATATATTTGGCATGGCAGAGTGAATGAGTGGCCAGACATAACTAGCAGTAGGTAATCTGAGTGCCATTCAGCCATTGTCTATTGATTTTGCTTTATGGACTTCGCACTCCTACCCGCTGGGCATGCCCAAATGTCGAGACAAGGCTTTAGCCAGCTCTCTTTTCTTCTTTTGGTTTGACCAACAAAAAGTAGTTTCCTAATTAATATGCCATTTTCAGATCTTTTTCTTGAGGAAATCTTTTATCCTTGCCATATATAGTCCTTTAATAGTTTAATCCTATCCTAAGTACAAACAGTTAAACAAGTAAAAAAAAAAAAAAAAAAAAAAAAAGTCATACTTAAGCAGTCTGCTATTAAAGAGTCACATAATCTAGTCACAGAAAATACTTAAGTGTGAATGTTATTAGTACATAGTAGTGGACTACTGCATGTTACTGAGACCAATATTCTTCTTACTGGCAATTGATATCAACTACGTCTATCATTTCACTGATAATGTGTGATATATAAGCTGTTACTATATTAATATATACTATTCTATTGGCAGAGTTTTCCTCTTAAGTATACAAATATGTTAAAGTTCAAAGATAAAGCTCAGGCTGTAATGGAAATTCTTCAAAGATGTTTAATTGAACAACCTTAATTCTCCAAATATTTTTCTCTTTACAGAAGGACATTCACTACCCAGTTTACTGTTCAAGGTTGATGCCCAGTACACTTGTCATATGTTTTAAATACAAAGTTCCATACTTTCATGACCAAAAGTTTCTGAACCCTCTCCTCCTCTGTCCAGGGTAGCCCAGGATTTTTTCTACCAACCTCAGTGTGGTAGTTTAGGATGGCTGAACTTCAAAATAGGTGCTTGACTGACTTCTTGTTTCAAGACTGCAAGTGTATGATATAAAACACCTGGAACATTAACAAATATATTAATGTTGTCACCTTAACATTTACTATCAGTTACATAATCCAAAGTTCCACTTATGAAATGACAATGAGGTAGTAAATTCATATGGTATAATGCACAGTGAGCGTGATCTCACCAGACTACCCCTCCTTGCATACCTTCCCCGCCAACCATCCAACCTCATATAATCTGTTGTACAGACTGGTGTGAGGGGCAAGAGAGGGAGGGGGTTCTACAACTTTGGATATTTTATATTCAGTGTCCAAGTCGTTCTCGGAAAATTCGTCTAGAGAGGAATATGATACGAATGAGACCAGATAATGATGATGACAAAAATAATAACAATAATAATAATTATAAAAAAAAAAAAAAAAAAAAAAGTTAAACTTTGTAAGAATAGCTACTACAGATCTTCTAAGGGATTGTTTCTTACTTCATTACAATGGAAGTCATTTTGTTATGTACAAATCACAGATGCTAGCTCCACATTAATCTGGCAGAACCAATATGGAATTCATGATTAATTTCATGAGAAATGAAAGTAGCACTTGCCATCTTAGTTTTCTCCTTTATCTGTTGCTGTGATGCATGTTCCTTTGGCTTTAGCAAACAAAATTGTATGTTTTATTAAAAAATCTAAATATCTGCTATTGCTCACACAAAAATATATTGAAATAAGAAAAATATGCTGAACACTGCATTCTTAAAATATAATCCTTTGCCTCTATGCCAACTCCTGGGTGTTGTTGTGGGGAGGCTTAGGAGACGGAGACTGAGCCTAATGTAGAGGATCCCCCCTACCTCGGATCTCAGCCCTTGCCTCAACTAATTTCACATGTTTTTTTCTTCTATCCCTTTCCTTTTCTTTCTCTTCTTCATTGCCTTCTTCTGTCCACTTATCCTAATTGTTAACTCATTTTTACCCTTTTTGCCATACTACTTTATCATAATGCTACAAGACCTTTGATGTCAACCAATTTTGTTTGTTTTTACCATTAACCATTCTGGGAATCCACAAACATCACCTTAATAAAAGATCTTCCTCACCTGAGGACTTTTCCCCCGAGCCCAACCCTATCGCTACAATTTGAATACGCTACTAATTACCTTAGGTTGATGAAGCAGAAATTTTTCAATAAATAAATAAATTATGCCATGCCAAGAATAGCTATCTTTCCAATCAGTTTTAGCCCTTATATTATCATGTGGACATTGAACCATGAGAAAATAGCACAAAGGCCTTATTATTTTACATATCTGTATCGAATCTATAAACCTAGATGTAATTGTTGAAAACAGGGCTCAAAAACAATTGCAATGGTTGCTCACTGCCATGTTCCAGGGTGGTCCTAGAGTTTAGACCTTTCAGTGTTTTATACCAGAGGGAACCTAAACTGAAACAAATTGCAAGTCATGACAAAAAGAGCATCTCAGTGTGTTAAACATGAGAAGTATAATGAAGTAACGGCTATTTTTAAGTGTGAATAATATCAATTGTAAATGGATAAAATGGTTTTCTGTCCCCTTTTCTTTAGAGACTATAAAGAAAACAGGCAATATTA
>NC_061839.1:25353880-25358880 GCF_019202785.1 Penaeus chinensis
TATAAACTTAAAAATCTGAAGTACTAAATTAAGCTCTCTTTTGATTTCCTGGCTAGAGTATGAAAGACATATAATGCCCAAAATGATATTTCACAAACCTGAAACATTTAACTAAATTTTGATCAGTCATTACGTACCTCATGTAATGCATAATGATTTCGAAGGCTATGCTGGTAAGCAAACCGTTTTCCACAAGTGGCACAAGCATATGGTTTCTGACCTTCGTGCATGCTTGCAACATGATTCTGGAAATTAAATATATGATTTTATTCTTTGCAGGAAAGATACATATCATTCAACACAATATTGCTTAATTATGTGTTTGGATCAATCTTCTTAAAAACCTGAACATTTTAAAACCTATACTTAATATAAACATGAATGGTTTAAAGTTTGATTTTCATACAATATCTTCCAACAGATTACCAACAAGTGTATTATAATATTTAACTATTTGTCATGAAATTGTTGGCTTGTTCAAGCCAGAAATTACCAAAATAAAAGAATAAACACTCACATTATAACCTTCTGAGGTCACAAAGGTTCGATTTGGACAATGAGGACATTTAAACTCAACCTGCTCACCCTCTTTCTCCACTTCTATAATTCCTAGAAAACAAAACAACAAAATAATATTACAGAAAAAAGACCAACATGTTCATTTCTGTCTGATTCTACTAGCAGGTTTCTCTGATTTTCTAGCCTTAGACCCTTAGACCTATGAGTACAATACCTTGCTACTGAACTCACTTCACTAAAAGATGAAAATAAATAAATAAATAAATATATATATTATATATATATATATATATATATATATATATATATTATATATATATATATATTATATATATTATATATATTATATATATATATATATATATATATATATATATATATATATATATATATATATATATATATATATATATATATATATGGCTATAAAGAAACTGTATAACACTGAAGAAACAATCACTTAAAAGAATAATGATCAGCAGAGTACTATCCCATAATCACCATCTACTTTAAATCTTTGAGAATGGTGTGAAGTTTATGCTTAGTTTCACACATCAAGATCAGTGTTAACACATTTACAAAATATGTATACAGATACATGCAATGGCCAATATTGGTTTACTTTATTAATTTACTTATAATTTTTTACATCCTGATGTAGTTACCATGGAGTCAATCAACCCAATTGCAATGGGCATGATCCAATTATGATCCAATTATGAGTACTGCCTGTCTCGCCCTTTTACCCTTTTCCTTGATTTACAAAAATATTTTATGTTATCTTATTTTGCTGTTAATATTTATAACATTAAAATAATTATAATGTCTATAATAAAAATAACACCATCAATATTCATAGCATTAGTAAAAAATATTTGTTTTCTCGCCAATTCAAGGATGAGTGAAATTAGGTAAGGTCACAAGGTCTACTAAATGACTCCTTTGTGGCTAAGCACTAGCAGAGCCATCTATGTGCAGAGACATTTCACATAAAAAAAATTTAAATAAGCACTGCATTTTCCCTGGTGGCATGTTAACCACTGGATCTGGGTGACAAGGATGTCTCATTATGAAAAAAAAATGGCCCAGGAATGGGTCATAAGAACTTGTTGTTATGGGAAAAAATTTGCAGAGGGATATGTGTCAGGAATGTATCCCCTTGGGAAATTGTTGCTGAATCAAATAAATTCATGTTGTTTTGTCTGGTGTTTATGTTGCCGAGACCTCGCTACTTGCATTAATTATCAATTTTTCAAATTGAATAAGTACAAACAAAGTAAATACACAATCATTTCATCTATATACATATCAAACTGTGGTTGAAAGATTGAATAAACAAATGACGCATGACATAAGTCTATGAAAAGTGGGATGCTTACACTGTGACTGGGTTGCTCACTGTGTGTGGCTCAAGCACAGGTCCCAGCAGCCAACAAATGCTGCTACAGATACTACTCAGAAATAAGGGCATGCTGCATTCAGAGGGACCTGTTGTAAGTGGGTTAATTAACTCTTGGTGCCCATGTGCTTGTGAAGCCATCTATATGTATATAAAATAGTGAAATTTAACCATACTGGGCCTTGCATGTTCTGGGATCAGTGGGTTAATGATGTTCCCATTTTACTACTTTAACCATAAACATTTCTTACGATGAATGTCCTTAGATATCTTACCTAATCCTGTGTGTCCTGTATCTTGTTGGTGAATGTTGATATCTTCTCGAGTAGAAAATCGATCTTTACACATCTCACATTGCAGAATCACCTGCTTGTGAAGGCGACTGGAAAAGATTGACCATACTTCTAAGAATCAAAATTAATATGAAAACTATTAAAACATTTAACCACTTCCTTGAAAACAATCTTAACAATTACTGAACAACTCATCCAAAAATGCAGGACAAAAATGAGGATGACTCACGTATGGAGAAGATATCTGCCCTTATGAAGAAACCCTTTGCCACATATGTTGCATGACCATTTTGCCTTCTTTTTGGCACCTCGCTTCTTTCTGAAGAGTGTAGGCTCACTAAATGCTGCTTTGGAAGGCATATTGATGGACTCTCCCATGCTGGTAATCTGTAATGGATATTCTTCATCTTAATCGGTGTATCCTCTGGGTATATGGATTTCTTACAAACAAATAAGATATTGGCATACATTGTTTGTGCTAAATGTGATTAATGTGATGCTATGCAGATCGTTTGTTTTCTCTCTGCTGTTATCAAGGGTTTTAAAATGAAAGATTAACTTCCATGCATTTATTTCCTTATAAGTACCCCTCACTAAAGGTATTATTCCTTATTACATGACAATTAATGTAAATAGAACTGCAATGAAAAAAAAATAGAAAAGAAAAAGAAGAACAAAAAAGAAAAAGAAAGAAAAAAAGAAAAAAACATAAATTTGTATTAGATACAATTATCATTTCATCTACTGATAATGTTTTATTGATTTTGTTTACATCTGATCTCACTGTTTACCCCATTCCTTGAATTTTCATGAATAGAAGTTATCATTTCCAATGTTTTATATCCCAATAATGGTAATAATGTTCATAATAATAATAATGTTAATGTTAACTATAATAATAATAATAATAATAATAATAATAATAATAATAAACAATAACAATAACAATAATAGTAATAATAATAATAAAAATAATAATAAAGGAGCAAAGTGAGAAAAGGAGGTGAGGTTAAACAGAAAGAGAAGGGAAATGGGTGGGGGCAGGTGTAGGTCCTAAAGTGGGAGGGGAGGAATGAATTTAAGGAATATTTAGGAGTGAGAAGGAAGGGAAAAACCTCTTAATTTTTTTGGTTCCATAGAATTTCCATGTGTCACACTTATGATAATAATAACAATAACATTAACCCACTGGATACAAGTGATGTGCCTATCACACAACTGGGAGAGTCGCCACTCTAGTAAACCCACTGGATGGATTTGGTCCACAAGTGGGCTGAGAGGCACCCAGATCCAATGGGTTAACAGTGATAATAATATTGACAGAATTAAAGCCTTTTTCCCCCAAACTAATGTGAAATTACATAGGGCTTGTATTTGATCTCTTGGTGACTACAAACTTATGAAGCTATCTATGTGTAAACGTAATTAATATAACAAAACCTCAGTGGATAGAGTATGTACAACAGTGCTAATGGCTTAATAGTAGACAAGTCCACATGCCTTACCTGAACAGAGCTCACAGATGCAAGAGGAAGTTTTTCCTTTTCATCTAATTCTTCCATTCCTCTTAAGGTGATATTACCATCTGTTAAGGAAATACTAATCAGTCTGAAGCACACACACTCTTTGTTTAAAATCATAAGGTGTGTGTGGGTATATATATGTGTGTATATATATATATATATATATATATATTAAATATATAAATATATAAATATATATATATATATATATATATATTAAATATATAAATATATATATATATATTAAATATATAAATATATATATATATATATATATATATGTATTAAATATATATATATATATATATATATTAAATATATATACATATATATATATATATATATATATATATATATATATATATTAAATATATATATATATATATATATATATATATATATATATTAAATATAAATGTATATATAAGTGTATATATATAAATAAATAAATATATATATATATATATATATATATATATATATATATATATATATATATATATATATATATATATATGTTGTTTGAGAAAGGATCATGTTAACAGAACTAACATCACTTTTATAAAAACATGACAGTTCAGCAGCTAAAATACTAACAGCATAGTATGGAAGTAGGAAAAAATATGAAGCTTCTTTGTAACATCAATAAACTTAACACCTGTGAGTGCATTTCATACCGTCCTGGAAGTCAACCTCAATGTTTACAGACACTGGAAGATCAGATGGGGCTTCAGAGGACTCGGGGGCAATGACAATGCTTGTGCCATCTTCTGAAACCTTGCCGAGAGCAGCATCCTTGGGATTTCTTAAACTTCCCTGCTTCTCTATGACTTCCAGCATTGATGGTCCAGACAGGCCCTGGTGCTTGTAGTCAGCATCACTGGCATCATCCTGTACATCCATTATCTCCTCTTTCACTCCTGACTCATTCATTAGCTTCTCAAAATCTCGCCCAGCAATGGAGTCCCTATACCTGGTAGAATATATATGATATCATTTTCAGCATCTTCATTTGGAAATGAAAATAAGAGTCACCAATATTACTGAGCCATCAAATGAGTGGCTGATATCACATTATAATCTAAGATATTCCTTCATACAAAAGGGAAATGATAAAGACAATTAAACTGTTAAAAAAACATAAACAGACTCAACAAATAAAATCATAATCATCTATTATTAATTGTTGAAATTACTTTAGACATGTGAAAAAAAAAAAAATAATAATACTTATATATCTTAAATTGTTCTCAAATTTATATACCC
>NC_061839.1:25366380-25368880 GCF_019202785.1 Penaeus chinensis
GCAGGATGGTTGGCTGGGGTGAAAGGAGGCCTGGTAGGGCATGCAGAGGATCAGATACAGAAAGGTATCAAGAAAATCTGTGTGTGATATTCAAACAATTTTTATTTGGTCAAACAGGGTGCTAGAGAGAGGATGGTTAATGGTTTATGGTTAAAACAAATAAATGTGCTAGACATCAAAGATCATTCAGCACTATGGCAAAGTATTGTGGCAAAAAGGGTAGAAATTAATTAACGATTAGGGTAAGTAGACAGAAGAAGGGGATGATGAAGAGAAGGAAAAGGAAAGGGAGGAAAAGACCACACAAAATTAGGTGAGGCAAGTGCTGAGGTCCAAGATAGGACTGATCCCTACACTGGGCCTCAATCTCCATCTCCTAGCCCCCCCCCCCCCACACACACACAAACAGACAACAATAATGAGCAAGGGATTGGGGGGGTGGGGTAGAAAGAGGGGCCAAGATTTATGAGAGAACAGTGTTAACTATTGAGCCTTGCTATTGAAAAATGAGCTGAAATGCAATTGTTTGCCCCATGTGAGCAGAGTAACGTAACTGTGGTCCATCCATCCCTTATGTGTTAAGATGAACATAAACATTTAAAGTGTTCAATGGAGAAGTGACCGGCTATCTTGTCTGTGCCACCCCGTTTATCAATGAGATTCTTACAAAATATATGCATGTCTGTATGTAAGTATTATTCACTGAGAATTTAATATCATAAGGATATATATCTTCTATCTCAGTACCAAGAGGTGAATCTCAAATCAGCCTTCTACTATAAGATGCTAAGAAGGTAAATACATATCAAAGGATTGATTATTAGAGAGAAATTTAAACCATTTTAATAATAAGGAATGGCACTTTATTTTCCTGATTTCACAAATCACTAATCAAAACTTTGTAATGACTTAAAAGACACATCTCTGGAGCATATGGTAAAGAATGCCAAATGATGCTGAAACGTTTTTTTTTAAATGTTGTCCTAAAAAGACAAGGTAAAATAATAATTCCTTCAAATTTTTAAATCTCTATTATAAATCTTGTACTGTACAGTATCCTCACATTTTCTTTTAAATATTTGTCCTTCTTCAGTTGTTTCCTTGCATGTCTCTTGCAGTGAACTGCTTCCATGGACAATGGGATGATCTGTATCTGTATCACGTAGCTACTGCATGAAGTGCTGCCTCAGGTGACCTTTTGATTAATTAAAGAGAAGTGAATTATTAACAAAACTATAAAAGCATAGAATGTTACAAAGGAGGCTAGAATATGCTATCAAAGAACATATATTTCAAAGACTTGATTTTCCAGTGATGTGGTATATAAATTAGAAAAACCTTATACTAATATACTTATATCAGAGTAAGTGGTTTGTTTGATAAACACATAGTTATGATTTTTATATAAAACTGAAAATCCAGTCACCTGTGCAATCAACACTGATACCTGAATGGAATTAGTGAACTTTGTTTCCAAATATCTCTCAATTTCATTGTACCTTCTTACATGATTAATAATTGAGAACATTAAGTAAATCTGTTTCAAAAATAGTAGTAGTGGGCCCTACTTGTATGGCACCAATTAATTACTGTGTATAAGACACAGATGATGCTGAAGATAATTATTACTTTGAAATTTAGCACCACAGGTTTTGGCACAGGTATCTTTGAGTTGCCTTTGGTACTGTGTGGTAAATGAGAGAGGGAGAGGGAAAGGGTGAGGTAGAGGGAAAAGGCAACAGAGAGGGAAAGGGAGAGAGAGGGAAAAAGAGAGGAAGAAAGAGAGTGAGAGAAGGAGAAAGAGAGTGAGAGAAGGAGAAAGAGAGAGAGGGAGAGAGGAAGAGAGGGAGAGAGGAAGAGAGGGAGAAAGTGAGAGAGGGAATAAAAGAGAGAGTGGGACAGAGGGAGAAAGAGGGAGAGGGAGAGAAGGAGAGAAAGAAAAAGTGGGAGAGGGAGAGGGAGAGGGAGAGGGAGAGGGAGAGGGAGAGGGAGGGAGAGAGGCAGGGAGGGAGGGAGGGAGGGAGGGAGGGAGGGATGGAGGGAGGGAGGGAGGGAGAGGGAGAGGGAGAGAAAGAGAAAAAGAGAGAGGGACAGAAAGAGAAAGAGAGAGAGGGAGAGAAAAAGAGAGAGGGAGAGGAAGAGAAAGAAAGAGATGGAGAGAAAGAGAAAGAGAGAGGGACAGAAAGAGAAAGAGAGAGAGGGAGAGAAAAAGAAAGAAAGAGAGGGTAAAAGAAAAAGGGAGAGAGAAGGAGAGAGAGGGAGATAAAGAGATGGAGAAAGAGAGATAGAATAAGAGAGAGATAAAAAGAGAGAAAGAGAGAGTGAGGGAGAAAAAGAGAAAGAAGGAGAGGAAGAGAGAGAAGGAGAGAAAGGGTGATAGAGATAGAGAAAGAGATAGAAAAAGAGAGGCAGAATAAGAGAGATAGAATAAAAGAGAGATAAAAAGAGAGAAAGAGAGATATAACAAGAGAGAGTAAAAAAGAGAGAGAAAAAAAGAGAG
>NC_061839.1:25376380-25378880 GCF_019202785.1 Penaeus chinensis
GTTATCACACGATTCGTTAAATTGAATATTATAAAAGCGGGAGTAAACTGGGGTTCCAGTAAATGTCTAAAATTCGATACACGTTCAGTTCCAGGGGTGACTGCGTTAAATGTGAAGACGGGTTACAGCCATTAATGAATTAGTTATGTGTGTGATTACTGTATCATAGTGATTGTTTTAGTTCTTTCAGTGGTGATACTACTTTGAAGTTTGATTTTTTATGGCGATATTGTTTATTTCTAAGTTGATAGGATGGGGGTGGCATGGTATTATGGCAATGACCTTTATTGGTTCGATATATATTTTTTTTTTTTCATCGGTCATTACTTCTTTCATTCATTTCCAAATTTTCATATTGCTTATTACATTTACATCGCTATTTCGTCTCCACGAATCTGCCTCTTCCCCGCTCTTTGACTTATTCATCTGTGTTCTTTTTTAAGACACTTTAAAGGAACAAAGTTCCCTCGTTCTCGCAGCTTCACCGAATTGAAAGTTTGTGTTATCGACTTCATCACGTGGATTGCAGGCGCTCACATGAACTGATTCCGTTACCTTTATATTCACTTGTATGTATATATGTATATATGTACACACACACACACACACACACACACACACACACACACACACACACACACACACACTCACACACACACACATACACACACACACACACACACACACACACATACACACACACACACAAACACACACACACACACACACATAGATGTGTGTGTGTCCGCGCGCGCGCGCGCGCGCGTGTGTGTGTGTGTGTATGTATGTGTGTGTGTTGTATGAGGTTATACATGCGTTTATGTACTGCGCGTGTGCGCTTGTGTCACAAACTAACTTCACCTCACATCATAATTTTGTTACAAACAATGCACAGTCCTGTGGAAGTGTGCGAAATCAGAATTAATCCACGAGCGTGTCTTTTCCCAGCAGGAGGAAGTGCCGACGTCAGCCGAGCTTCGGCCGCGTCACTTGCCCGCCGCAAGGAGCGAGGCAGATTGGCGAGCGTGAGGGGAGGGGGGGGACAGGCAAGTGCCGGCACTCAGGTTATATTCAGCTACCGACCCCACCCCCCCACCGTCCTCCCTCCCCTCGCTCGCCTCTGCTCGCTGTTCACTTTCTCGTGAGCGCTGTCAAGGGTGGTCGGGTCTCCCTCTTTCTTCCTTTTGTGTTAATGTAATGTCGTTGTTGTGTTGGTGGTGTCAGGCTGCATAATCCTCTCGGTAAGTTGCCATGTTGCTGAGGTGCCGGTAAGCAACATGGAATAAAAATGGCTCGTGTTTCTCTCCGAGTGATACCCACCCTTTACCAGAGCGTGGACCCGAATTACTGCATTCAGAATCAAATGCCTTATTTTTAGTTTGCCCTAGTGTCCAGTAGCATGACAAATACACATATCCTCAGGCCAAAGAGTGGAGTACTAGTGCAGCACTGTGCATGGCATTTAATTCAGATATTAAGAGTACAGACTTAACTTACATAGTGAGGCACCATATAGATAGATACTCTAGGGTCAATGACCGTGGGCAAGCACTAGAGTATTATGTTCACTATGTAAAATAGTTACCATTGGCACTACTTCATCAATAGTTGTACCGTCTGTGATCAGTGTGAATACACTAGCATTAAGAGTTTAGATAGAGCGCTCTAGAACTGATATTGCTTGTGTAGGTTCTGCTCACTGAGTATAATGTAGGCTGTAGCATAGAGGCAGTATTATTATAGAGGCAGTATTATTATAGAGGCAGTATTATTATTATTGTATTACAGTTCAATTTGCGCATTTGCATTTGAATGCCTCTGCGTAAACATACTTAATAGAAGAGAGACGCAATAACGGAATTAAGCACATTTCTATAGTACCACCAGTAAAATGCCATAGGGATAGTGTATCATATTCCAAAAGGTCTTGTGCATGTGTGTCCATTTACCGATGAGATCTACCGCATCCACCAATCCAGTCCAAATGCACTCCTATTATATGCTCGATATCACTGAAAATGTTGAGTAACAATACCTCCAGTCCCTCACTGTAACAACCATTGTTAAAATACACACAATTCTAAACCCTCTGCTTTACCCTGTATAAACAATAAAGTTCATAAACCACGGTTTTAATTCCCTCTACACATATAACACCAACGCCCTCTGAGAAATGACCACGTTGAAAGTTACCTTCAACCTCCTGTGTTTACAAGCCTGCAGCACGGACGGCCCGAAACCCCCTGATATTTTCGTGAATCAATATTATCTATGCATTTGTTAGCTATTATTGTTTCAGGCAACCATTAAGACGACTGAAGATTGTACACACTTATAGTATGCACAAAATCGTCAATTTGTCTTCGATTCATTTTATTCTTGTTTTTGTTCTTACTTTTGTTATTTGTTCTCATTCTTAGTCTCATTCATATTTCATTCTTATTCTTATTCTTATTATCATTTATATATTTTTCTTTTATTCTAATAGTTATTCTTATTA
>NC_061839.1:25388880-25391380 GCF_019202785.1 Penaeus chinensis
TGTATATATATGTATGTGTATATATATTTGTATTCTTATATATATATGTATATATATATATATATATATATATATATATATGTATATATATGTGTATATATATGTATATGTGTATATATATATATATATATATTTATACACATAAATATATATATATATATATATATATATATATATATATATATATATATATATATATATATATATATATATATATATAACTCGTTAAAATATCCTCCCCAGCTGAACATATATACCCGGCTTATGTCAAACGAACTCTATTAGTGCCGTAAAGCCAAGAATAGTCACTGACCAACGCGCCGTTCGTTCGCACCTCACCCTCTCCCGGCCCTTTCTAGATTGTAGAATGCTTGCCCACGCCCGTGCTTCTGGGGCGTGGCATCCTGCGTGGGCGTGGTGGGCTGGTGGAGGATTGGAAGGATTGGTTCACACGGCACACCTGCCTTGAGGATAACATAAAGGCTGGCACGGACGTCGTCAGCCAATGGTGGGCGTACACGGGCGTCCCTCACCCTGGTAAGCGTACACGGGAATCAGTACGAGGCGACATTTTCAAGTATTTGAATTGATTCAAATAACTGGTGATTAGATTAACTTTCTTGCTATCTATGGCATATTGTTTTACGGAAACGACTGTTTTGCTCGAAACTCCTGCTATAAAACTACTTGTGTGCCGTTTTACACACACACACACACACATACACACACACACACACACATACACACACACACACACACACACACACATACTAATTCACTCACTCATTCACTCACTCACTCACTCACTCACTCACACTCATACTCACACACACACACACACACACACACACACACACACACACACACACACACACACACACACACACACACACGCAATCCAGCACAGCCAAGGTCCTCTTACCAACCAATCAGCCATGGCCTCTTGCAATCTGTCTTTGCCTTGCAGGAGAGAAGAGCATCCACGCTTCCCTCGAGCGATGGGTCAGCAACGTGTTCAGCACCGTGCTCACCATAGGGCACTGCCCCACCTGGCTCCCCGGCCTCCAGACAAGCTTCCAAGGGCAGGGCGCCGTCCATATTCATCTCCTCGGGGCTGACCTGCCGGAGGTCAATGCCGTGGAGTCCGGGCTCATTCAGGTATTATTTTAAAATATTTATTTATCTGTCTGTCTCTGTCTGTCTGTCTGTCTGTCTGTCTGTCTGTTTGTCTGTCTATCTGTCTGTCTGTCTGTCTGTCTGTCTGTCTGTCTGTCTGTCTGTATGTCTGTATGTCTGCCTGTCTGTCTGTCTGTCTGTCTGTCTGTCTGTCTGTCTGTCTGTCTGTCTGCCTGTCTGTCTATCTGTCTATCTGTCTGTCTGTCTGTCTGTCTGTATGTCTATGTCTGTCTGTCTCTGTCTGTCTGTCTGTCTGCCTGTCTGCCTGTCTGCCTGTCTGCCTGTCTGCCTGTCTGTCTGTCTGTCTATCTATGTCTGTCTGTCTGTCTATGTCTGTCTGTCTATGTCTGTCTGTCTATGTCTGTCTGTCTGTCTGTCTATCTGTCTGTCTGTATGTCTGTCTGTCTGTCGGTCTGTCTATGTCTGTCTGTCTGTCTGTATGTCTGTCTGTCTGTCTGTCCGTCTGTCCGTCTGTCTGTCTATGTCTGTCTGTCTGTCTGTCTGTCTGTCTGCCTGTCTCTCTCTCTATATATATATATATAAATATATATATATCTATCTATCTATCTCTCTCTCCATCTCTGTCCTTTCTTGTAGTAGGATAAAATTGGTCTTTTTGATATGTAAGGATTGTATATAATTATGTGACTGTATGTAATTATGAGGTACTGCACAAGTGTGTAAAACCTCAATATCCCATACAATAAATGAGTTATACGCATTCACTATGTGTCCTGTCATACACCGTTACATTTGGCGAATCGCACCTCTCATAGGTGCAAGATACGCATTTCTGTGTTACAGTGTGTTATAATTATCCCAGGACTTTTATGATACGTGGAGTCAATGAAATATCCGTTGCCTTTTCTATATACTTAGCAGATAGTTATTACCTCAATGAACGCACGATATGGATTAATATGTCGTACATTCGAATATTATGTAGTTCCGTTGTTGTACACTGTTGAAGCGGAGACACCATTCACACTTGCGGCTGGTAACAGGGAGACCCCAGGCACGCCGGTGCCTCATGCCCCTAAGGGATTGTGACCTGGCATGCCCGGTCAGCCCACTCCGTTCATCTCATGCTGGACACGTGAACCACACTCAATCATATACAAGCATATTTCACACAATGGGAACGTCCAGTCTCGCTACTTCATCCTTGTCTGTAATTGTATTTGTATGTGTGTGATGTTCTATGTTTGTGTTTGTTGTACTTACGACAATTAGCACGACCCGGAAAAAATTCCAGGGGGAAAAAAATCAAGAGGCACTTCTCTCTTCTTCTCATCCTCCTTCTCCTACCTCTCGCCTCCTCTCT
>NC_061839.1:25401380-25411380 GCF_019202785.1 Penaeus chinensis
ATATATATATACACACACACACACATATACACACACACACACAAATGTGTGTGTGTGGTCGGAGTCCATTAAAAAGAACGAGGGACGCCAAGTCGCATGAGGTCATCGTCGGCTCCTCTTTACATTCATGTCAGATCTCACACCAACTTGCCAGATATTAATAATGGCAAAATAATGAATCTCACACTAGTGTTAGTTGCCTTGATAATTATCATTAACATCGGTAGCTAAAAAATCACGTGTTGTTCTGGAATACGATATGTGTAATATATATATATATATATATATATATATATATATATATATATATATATATTTCATTAACTGTATGGATATCGAAGGAATGATGATATAAATAATGATAATTACTGTAATAATTACAATAATTATATCGATACTAATGATAATGATAATAACAATAACAGTGGTGATTGTAACAATAACAAAAGTATAACAGTAACAGTATTCATGATCAAAACGTAACAGTGAATACAACAACATCGACAAAAAAAACACGAATAGGTAGCTTGTGCCGAAATGTAGCTAAAACCACCATTCATAAAAAATAAAATGGTATTACGAGAATGGCATTCTAGTACAACACTGATGGGCGGGGTAAGGAGGCGGGGAATAGGGGCGGGACATCGAGGGAGCGATGTATGTGGGCGGGGCAGGGACTTCATTAGCTTTTGTCACACGTGCGTAATCTACTTAGGTACATTATATCGGCAAACTTTGATGCGTTAATGATTTTCAGAATAGATATGCGAAATGTATCATGTGCATATATATATACGTATGACTATTGAATACTATATATAATATCATAAGTTTTTGACCTAGTTTTACTTTGTTGTTAATGTCAGGAATTGTCATTTTTCTGGCGCCACAAGGACAAACGCCACTGGTGATTAAATTGCGTTCCGTCTAGACAGTGTGGTCATTCATAGCGCCGTGTTTCTTGAAAAAAAAAGTTCCCATATTTTTGTGAATTTAAAGAATAAAAGATGACTTTACAACAAATTCTTTATTTAGCACCAGAAAACAAATTGTTCATTCCTGGTGGAAATAAATTTCGAAAGGAATTATGACTCAGAATTCAGTGTTGCTTTGTCCCATCGCTAAAATTAGTTCATTCGTATAAGAATCCTTTCCGATCTCCACCCACAACCTACAATTTCTGTATTTTAGATAAGCAATCTCTTTGCTTTTTTTTCTCAGTGTGAAGCCAAAGGTTAATTAGGGCAGGCTCTTTAGACCTGACTGAGATTTAATTCGGATGACGCTACTATCAGCTCGTGATCAAAGCGATAGCACACCTGTGTCATGTCCTTGTCTGAAAACAGCTGTCCGCCAGAGAGAACGAGTGTCGGTTCAGTCGTAGAGATGACCTCTTTGGTTCACTGAGAATTCGACCAACTCCTGGAAATAGGTATTGAGAGCGACAATAGGCTGATAGACTGTGAGACTTTCACACTTATTGGCTGAGTGGGAGAGGGTTCTTTTCTCCACACTGCAGACTTGCAACACACCGGCCAGTCCAGCCAGATGAAAACTCCACAATTTAAGAGCTCACTTGTGTGACCAGTCCGGACAAGGGATCCCTTCTTCCATGATTCATATGTCTGTCAGCGAGATCATTCCCAAGAATACAAAATGGATTTGGAGTCTAATTGAATCCTAATATATTAAAAAGTCCTCTCGACTCGCGATTCTATTGTTTTTATTATTCTGTTGTTATTGTTATTATATTTGTATTTGTTTTCAGGGATGTGTAGGATAGAAGGACAAAACAATTTTGTCATTCAAATCATACCTTTGATTACATTCTTATCTTCACCCAAAGGAAAAGAAATAATATCTTATTAGTTACTCAGGAGAGAGATCTTGACATAAGATCGAAGGAAATACTGTGTTTTCTGAGTTACATATCCACAGACTCTATGGTCACACTGCTGAGTGATCAAATGCTGTCTTTTTTCAGAGAGAGAGAGGGGGGGGGGGGGGACTATGAGAATACTGTGATTTCTGACTAACATATCCACAGACTCTAAGAGAGAGAGAGAGAGAGAGAGAGAGAGAGAGAGAGAGAGAGAGAGAGAATTGCGATTTTGTTGGAAAATTCAAGCATGAAACATTCACGTGTTTCAGGCGCCTTAGCAAAGATCAATTCACAAATGGCATCCCTAATTATAATAATAATTATTATTATTATCAAGGCTATCTGTCCACGCGGTGAATGAAACATTAGTAATGTATTGGATTATTGCTCTGAGTACCCATGATGTGTATTAACATTTGTTTTTGTTACGTTCATTTGCATTATACTTAAGTACATTTCTCCAGCGTACTTGTGCTGTAGTATGCTATGAGTATACAGGGTAATAACTATTAATTATTATTTCGTATATTCAACAGGTTTCATTTGGAAAGCCATGATACACATGGTAATATTGGAAATTGAGACCACCAGGTATATTATAAAGTTTATTTATTTTCGTGGATTAGACGAGACAGATATGAGAAGCACAGGGAATCTCACTGGGTTGTATGTAGACATATTTATATTTTCCCTCATAGAGGAAATAAAAGTTCCTTGACCTTTTATTGGGTCAAGAGCGGAGATGGATATTCAACTCGCGTTGACCTGGCTCTTGCGCCACTTGATGCGTCGGTTCTGGAACCACACTTTGAGCTGCAGCTCGCTCAGCTCCATCTGGCTGGCCAGAGAGCGCCGCTCGGGGCCCACCAGGTACTGCTGCCGCTGGAACTCCTCCTCCAGGCGCTGAAGCTGCGAGTCCGTGAACACTGTGCGATGGCGCTTGATCTTTCCGGGGGCGTCCCTGAGGGCGGTGTCGTAGGACTCCTGCTGAAGGAGGGAGAGCGGAGACGCAGGCGGGGAGGCGGGTGGGGAAGGAAGATCCTTTTGAGTGTCAAGTCCCAGAAGGGCGTCGATGGTGAAGGCCTTTGCTTTATCGGACATCCTTGAGAGAGTCCTGTGGGTGGGCGGAGGACTGGGGGCCACGGTGCTTGGAGGGCTGACGGGCGGCGCCCATGAATTACTGAAGGCCCACGAAAGGGGTTGGAAATGCATCACTGAGAGATGGTCCATACTGCTTGCTGTCTGGTGCAGGTATGATCGCGCAGGTCATACCTGGCTTTTTATACCTCCTCACCTGTGGTTCTCCGCCAATCAGAATGAAGGCAGTGGCGATAGACCTACTGCGATTAGTAATTATTGCATACAAACGCTGATGTTTATATATACACATACACATGTATGTATATATAAATATGCATATGTATAAATATCCATATATGTCAAAGTATATATATATTTGTAAGTATATATATTTGTATGTATATACATGTATATATATTTATGTTTATATATATATGTACATATATGTATGTATGTATATACACACACACGCACACACACACACACACACACACACACACACACACACACACACACATATATATATATATATATGCATAAATATGTATATTTATGTATATACAATATATAATATGTATTTTCATATAATATACTTGTATAATATATATATATATATATATATATATATATATATATATATATATATTCGTGTGTGTGTATTGAGAGAGAGAGAGAGAGAGAGAGAGAGAGAGAGAGAGAGAGAGAGAGAGAGAGAGAGAGAGAGAGAGAGAGAGAGAGAGAGAGAGAGGGAGAGGGAGAGAGAGAGAGAGAGAGAGAGCTCTTGCAATGTTTCCCTGCCTGCATTATCCTCACTGTGGTCCCAGGTGTGCAGACCGCTTAATGACTTCACCTGACCTCCTTTAACTGGCTTCGAAAAGGGAGCTCCGGGGAACCGACGTCTGCCCCGCCTTATGTGTCGCCTCTCTTGCGTTAGTTGAGTAAATGGCTGTTGGGTGTTTGCAAGGAGTTGTTGAGTGTTAGATCGTAGTGGATGCTAAATGTTAGGAGTGAAGTGTATATGAAGGCTTTCAAGAGCACATTTTTGTATATGAAATTAGCGGTATATTTTATTGGACTCTTCGCTAATGGCAATTGCATGTTTTATACCGGTCCTCGCCGAAATGGGTATTCAGACAACGAACCATTTGAAGCAAGTTAACTTATCTGGTATTAAAAACAAACAAATATATACTAGTCATTGTGGTATGAAAGTGTCAGTCATAACGATGTCACACTAACATTTTCTATAAAACACAAATTAATAAAAACGGCAACAACTTGGTGAATAGAATTAATGACGATAAATTGATGATTTAGATTAACTTATTTATTTTAGATGCAGATTATACTTGTGCCAATTACAAACCAATAATCAAAATATTATAAGCAGTTCAAAAGAAGACTTTGAGAAAATGTGTATATATAATTTACTGGGTGCGAATATGGCATCAAAGGTCAATAGTTGTAAATCTTCCTGAGTGACAGCACCATAGTGCGGAAGGTCATCATAGGTCATTCAGAGACAGCGGTTGCCACACATTGCGTGGCTTGCCTTGCGTCATCATAAAGAAACGCTGTTCTCTCTCTCACTCTCTCTCCCTCTGTATATATATATATGTATGTATATATATATATATATATATATGTATATTTATATATAGTTGTAAATACATAAGTACATATATGTGTGTATTTATATATATATATATATATATATATATATATATATATATATATATATATATATATATTTATGTGTGTGTGTACAGACACACACACACATACATAAGTACATATATGTGTGTATTTATATATATATATATATATATATATATATGTATATATATGTATATATATGTATATATATGTATATTTATGTGTGTGTGTACACACACACACACACATACATAAGTACATATATGTGTGTATGTATATATATATATATATATATATATATATATGTTCGTACTGCCTTTATGTATATATATATACATATATACATATATATATATATATATATATATACATATATACATATATATACATATATACATATATATACATATATACATATATATACACATATACATATATATACATATATACATATATATACATATATACATATATATATATACATACATAAGTACATATATGTGTGTATCTATCTATATATATATATATGTATATATATACATATATATATACACATATATACATACTCCTCGTCTCTAAAACTAACCCTTCCGAGCAATTCCAGTAGACACTGACATAAACATTGGCGAGTTTGTGTTCGTCAAACCTCACAAACACACCTGCGCGAGAACGAGATTACACGATAAGAAAATACTCATGAATGTTTTGTTATCAGGAGCAAATCTTCGGCTTGCCATCTGGTAGGTGTATTAAGATCGGATATTATGTTGAAGTTCATTTCACTTGAAATTGTATCATATATATGTCTATGACTCGTCTTTGACCGTAGTGCTTTGCAACAGTAAAATTCCGTCAGTGCGTGGCTGCTAAGGAAACGCTCAATATATGTCATCTGAGTAATAAATCTCGCTACGTCCACTTCTTCACGCCATGCATTTTTTAAACTCAAAATCATCATAGACAGCATTCAAAACGGGTCCAATGTCCACCAGTCTTTGGTGGCCTGACGTCTGCTCCGCCTGGGAATTCGTGACGCACACCTGTACATTGTTGTGAGGTCCATTCCGTTGCCATGGCTAATTACTCGCCTCGGATGTTTATCTTGGGGTCCGGGGTTCATCGGGATTCTTGGTTGCCTTTCTTTGGAATTTCTGGAGGGTTATAGAATAAGAGAGGATGTGCGAGAGAAAGAGATAGAAAGTGGGGAGGAATACACACAGATAGATTATTAGAATGATTGGCTGTGTCCTGTTTGAATTTCCGATATATCACCATAGAAGGGATGCAGAAGTGGTGTGTGAATGTGCATATGAGAGAGAGAGAGAGAGAGAGAGAGAGAGAGAGAGAGAGAGAGATAGATAGATAGATAGAGAGAGAGAGAGAGAGAGAGAGAGAGAGAGAGAGAGAGAGAGAGAGAGAGAGAGAGAATGTCCAGGATGTCCTAATACTCAAAAATCGATTCCGAAATCATGAGAACACTATAACTAAGACAACTATATCTATATATGCGAATAAATCTGAGATATAACCCTCACATACATATCATCCCCCCCAGATAAGATCCTCTTTCTCAAACATAATCTCGCAGTTTTCACCAAGAATTAACAGACAAGGCACATTCTTAAGTAACACGAGCGGGCGCCAGCAATGAACCAGTCCGGCGCCTTTTACACCTAGACTAGCCTAGACCAGTGTTGTCGGCAGACGAAGTAGATATTATGCGGACACCTTATGAGGTCCGAATAACATTACTTGCGAGAGGGACAGAAGGGCCCACTCGTACATTATTGAAGTTATAAGACGGAATTTTATGCCTATAAGAGAAAAAAATGTAGTTTTGTTGATATTACAAATAAGAGTGTAACACAAATGATCTTAAAAAAAAAAAAAAAAAAAAAAAAGTCGGTCAAATCATTTACATGTGTGTGGAGCGTGACCCCAGTCGAAGCAATTTCATCTAGGGCATTACCGTTTTCAATATTCTTATTATTACTATAATACTTATCGCCATCATCATTATCATTATTATTGTTATTGTCATTATTGTCATAGTTATTACTGTTGCTGTTTTTGTTCTTATCATCATTATCATATCATTATCATTATGACTGCAGTAATTGGTTACAATGTTGTTATTTATATCATTATTAGTATCATCATCGTTATTATTATCATTATTATGATTATTATCTTTATTATTATTATTTTTATCATTAATATTATCATTATAATTACTATTATTACTATCATCATTATTATTATTATTATTATTATTATTATTATTATTATTATTATTATTATTATTATTGCTATTATTATTATTGTGATTATTATTATTATCATTATTATCATTATTATTATTATTGGTATTATTATTATTATCATTATTTTTATTATTATAATTATTATTATTGTTATTATTATTATTATCATTATTTTTATATTAATATTATTATTATTATCACAAATAAGAGTTATTATTACTATTATTACCATTATTATCACAAATAAGAGTTATTATTACTATTATTATCAATATTATCATCATCATTATTATTATTATCATTATTATCATTATTGCTATTATTATCATTATTATCATCATTATTGTTATCATTATTGTTGTTACTATTATCATTATTATCATTGTTATTATTATTATCATTATTATTATTGTTATCATCATTATTATTATCATTATTATTATTATTGTTATTATCATTATCACAAATAAAAGTTGTTATTACTATTATTATCATTATTATTATCATCATCATCATTATTGTCATTATTATTATTACTATTATCATTATTACTATTACTATTATTATTATTATCATCATCATCATCATCATTATTATCATTGTTAGTATAACTCTTCATCTTCTTCTTCTTCTTATTATTATTATTATTTTTATCATTATCATTATTATTATTATTGTTGTTGTTGTTGTTGTTGCTGTTGTTGTTATTATTATTGTTTTTACTAATATTATCATTGTTATTATTTTGATTATGATTGTTATTATTTTGATTATGATTGTTATTATTTTGATTATCATTGTTGCTATTATTACTACTATTATTATCATCATTGTTATTATTATTATTATTATTATTATTATTATTATTATTATTATTATTATTAATATTATTATTATTATTATTATCATTATCATTATATTATTATTATCAATATCATTATTATTATTGTCATTATCATTTGTTATAATTTCTATTATCATTACTATCATTATCATCGTTACTACTATTGTTATTATTATTATCTTATTATAGTCGTTATCATTATTATTATTTTCACTATTATCATTGCTATTATTACTATTATTATTAGTATTGTTATTATTATTATTACTATTATTATTATTATTGTTATTATTATTATTATTATTATTATTATCATTGTTATTTTATTATTATTATTATTAGTAGTATCATTATTATTATCATCATTATCATTATTATTATCATCATTATCATTATTATTACTATTATTATTACCATTGTTGTCATAGTTGTTATTTTGATTTATATTATTATCACCATTATTATAATTTTATCACCATCTTTGATATTATTATTATGGTGAGGTAGTGTTTCTCCGTTTCAATACATTTCTAAAGGGTTCACAGTCAAATTGATTCTTAAGAAGTGGCAGCGTGAATGGAAACCGACTCCCCGTTTATCCACCTTGGCATTATCATATGAAAGTAAATTTAAATGAATTATTTAGGTAAAATATGACGACGAACAGAGGTTATTAAGATTAATAAATATTCTTCTTTTATCTCTCTGTGCCATCACCAATGCAGTGTTTGATGAACTACCTGTCCCAGAGGCATCGAAGTGTTTGTTTAAGATTGTTAAGGAATGTTTTTGTTTTTTTCTCGGTCTAGCTCGAGCTTGTTTGCCTTTTATTTTACCACTTAAGCTAAGGTTTTCTAATGTGTATTCTTTTACGGATTGCATGTCCGAGGAATTCGAATTGTCGCGCTCGGTCCAATTCTAGAAGCTCGTGTCTTTGTCTGATTTTTCTGAGGATCTCATTGCGCACTCGGTCGGTGTAAGGGTGCGCAACATCCTGTGATAGAACCCCGTTTCTGCAGACTTTTTTATTGGTATTATTATTGTTATTATTATTATTATTATTATTATTATTATTATTATTATTATTATTATTATTATTATTATTGTTATTATTTTTATTATTATATCTTTTATTAGTGATATAGTATTTTTGCCGGTGTACGGGTCTATTTTTTATTTTATCACCTTCATAAGCTTTTCTATGTGTGTGTGTGTTTGTATTCATATGTGTTTATGTTTGTTGGGCAGTATTAGATTTCTTACTTTTCGTATATTTATACAATTATGTGGGCTTTTCCATCGCCTTTTTGGTGCATTCGACCCATTTTAAGACACTAGTAAACTCATTCTTCCATCACATATTGAAATGGATTTTTTTTATTGCTAACTACTGACCATTGATATTTTTTTGTGTATTGCAGACTTTATTGTGTACTTGTCTGATGAGGAACTTGTATTCAGTACATCCTGCATTAGTTATCAGTGACTAAAAAGTGTACACATATGTCTATCTAAATGTTAAACGTAAATGATATGTCTTCACTTTTTTTGTTCGTTTATTTTTATCTTTCAGTCGTTTCTTTACAACTCGAGCCATTCTGTAGCTTTGCGGTTTGTATAATCTGCAAATGGAAATTGCGACCTATGTATACTGCACCCAGAAGGTTTTACAATAGTACAGTGGTCTATTGTTTGTACTACAAAGGCAATGCTATTACATTTCCCTTTTATAGCGCAAGAGTATTGCCCTTATCACTATTCTTCTTTACCTAGTGCTTTGAGAAAAAAGGAAAATGTTTGGACAACAAAAACGAGATTCTTAGATTGTCTTTATTCCATCAGATAAACTCGAAGAGATAGAGAGAAAAAGCAAGTGCGATAAAAGGAAACAAAGCGACGATATAAATAATGGAAATGAAAGTCTCAAGAATTGGTAAAACAAAGGCTAATAAGAATAATCTCAAGAATTCAAAGCTGAAAACAGCAAAAATAAATTCCTAGACAAAAGGGAAGTCAAGAATTTCAGGGTAACGGAATAAGACTTTTCAAAAATTATAAATCATAAGAAAACAAAAGTCCAAAAAAAAACGAGATTCATAAATGACTTGAATTCAAAGATAAAAAATATTTTCTATCAGGTAAAGGCATTTCTAAGAAACACTAAACGCAGGGGTATCTATATATTTGTGTATATTTTTCATCGTTCACAAAAATTACAGCATACGCCTACTGTCTCATCTTTTCTTAAGGACCCGAGTATCACTCTTTCGTTCC
>NC_061839.1:25423880-25428880 GCF_019202785.1 Penaeus chinensis
CTATATCCTCGATGAACAGGATGAAATTAGGTGATTGCCAAAGATATGCAAATTAAAGACTCGTTGCAACTATATACTTTGATATTGTAATATATTAATTGCAGTTTATTAATATGATGATTTGCATTTGTCATTCAAGCAATTCCAGTTATAATTGCTTGTTACTTATAAAGCAATAGTGCTGGATATCAGATATAAAACGTCGGTAATGTTCTTTATCAAGAGAATAGGAGAGAGAAAATAGTTTATTAATTTAATAGATAATTTATTATATTATTTAGACTAGAATAATTTCAGGTAAGCGCGTGTATCATCACTGGGCTGAACAGACGGGTTTCTTCATAAACTTGTTGCAACTTGTTAAGATCGCTCTTCACGTTGGTTCTTGCGCCACTTGATGCGTCGGTTCTGGAACCACACTTTGAGCTGCAGCTCGCTCAGCTCCAGCTGGCTTGCCAGGGAGCGCCGCTCGGGGCCCACCAGGAACTGCTGCCGCTGGAACTCCTCCTCCAGGCGCTGAAGCTGCGAGTCCGTGAACACTGTGCGATGGCGCTTGATCTTTCCGGGGGCGGTGTCGTAGGACTCCTGCTGAAGGAGTGGCGACGGAGACGCAGGCGGAGAGGCGGTTGTGGTAGGAACATCCTTTTGAAGTCCCAGAAGGGCGTCGATGGTGAAGGCCTTGGCTTTTTCCGACATCCATGAAGTCCTGATGCCCCGAACGAGGGGAGGGCTTACGGGTGGTGCCCACGAAGGGCTGTAATTCCATGTAACTGTTTGGCTGTTCAACACTGAGATATGGTCCATGCTTTCGGTTGTTTGGGTCAGATATGAGTACACCTCGGCGCACCTGGACCTTTATACCCCCTTACCTGATGTCTCGCCCAATCAGAATTAGGTAAAATTCACTATAAGGAAACTCAACCATTGTGCTCACCGTTTTCTTTCTTATATATATATATATATATATATATATATATATATATATGCATATATATATATATATATATATATATATATATATATATATATATGTATATATATATATATATATATATATATATATTACATATTTATATATGAGCGTGTGTATGTGTCTTTGTGTGCATCTATACACATATATGTATAATTATACACACAGATATAGGTAGATAGACATATATATAGATACACGCACGCACGGCAAAGTGCAACATATACTAAGATCATTAGTCAGAAATACAAAATGTTTCCCTTTATCTGTTTAAAAAACAAACGGATAAAGAAATTGTCGAACTACTCGATCCAAACACACATATAGATATATATGTATATACATATATACACATACCTATACATACACACTCTTACATATATGTATGTATATATGTTTATATATATTGATATATAAATGTATGTGTATATATATATATATATATATATATATATATATATATGTATTTTTTGTATATATATATACGTATACATGCATGCATATATGTAAATATACATTTATATAAACACACACACACACAAATATATATGTATGTATATATATGTGTGTGTGTGCGTGTGTGTATGCGTGTATGTATATAAATATATGTGTATATATATCTATTTATCCATCTACATATATGTATACATGTGTATATATACAAATACACAAATATGTGTATATATACACATAGATATACATATATACACATATATAGATATGTGTATATATACATATATGTATATATACATATATTAATATGTATGTATATATATGTACATATACATATATACACATATATACATATATGTATGTGTATATACATATATATATATATATATATATAAATATATATATATATATATATATATAAATATATATATATATATATATATATATATATATATATATATATATATATATAACATCAATTAGATACCATTAACGTCGTAAAATATAATAAATAAGATGCAGTTTTCCCATAGCCAACACTAAACCTAATTCATAATGCCACTAATACCACTAGGAGTTTGAACTGCAAATAGGTACATGATAAACAGTATCGCTGTAATGATATTTCCCAATATATCATTGTAGTGATAACAAAGCAAAGATATATCAGTTTGCCTCTTTAACAAATTAAGGATAACAATATATGTGAATAAATAAACCAGAGTGAAAAAAATGATCCTCACCAGTTATACCTGTTTCACAATGACAAAACTCTTGCGTAATGTAAGGTATAAACTGCCAGTAATGATTTGTCCCCATTTGACCCGAGGGAGCAAATGAGGTCGGTGTGTTTGTTGACCTCATTCTCAAGGTGGTGTTAATCTATTTGTTACGACAGACAATGAAAAGGTGACAAACTCTGATTGACCTGACCTCAGTGGGCGGAGACAAACGGGCTACAGATGAGCCGAAAAGGAAAATAATTGTAACCATTATTTATACATTTTAGTAGATTAGATAATTGAATCTTCATGTCTGTTTATTTCTTTATTATTACATCAGGATTGCATTATATAGGCAAAACCTGAAAATGTATTTATTCTCCCCAAAACACTTTATTAGCCATTAGTTACTGTTTCAGGTCACAACTACCTGCCATGACCCCATAATGATAAAATAATGAGTATCACACTGGTGTTAATGCCTTTTAACATTAGCAACGATATCAACAAGGGATTCACACCTTCTTATTGTTACTAAATATATGGCATAGACCTGTAGTGGTAATAGTCCTGGCTATGACCTTTAAAACTTGAGCACCAATCTGAAAGATAAAAAAACAAAAACAAACGCGTGGTGACAATGTTGGATGGAAATTTGGGTTATTTTCCGCATGAAATATTAATTTGGGAGACCTGACCCGCCTTAACTTGCTGCTTGACAGGAACTCCAGTGACCTGACATCCGCTCCGCCTCACATGTGTCCAGATTATTTCATGGCCAATTCTTATCCCCAGCCAACAGGCTTGTGTTTTATTTCAGTATCAACAAGAGAGAGAGAGAGAGAGAGAGAGAGAGAGAGAGAGAGAGAGAGAGAGAGAGAGAGAGAGAGAGAGAGAGAGAGAGAGAGAGAGAGAGAGAGAAAAAAGAGGGCAGACAGAGAAAAAAAAAATAAATAGGTAATAATGAGATGGGGAAATATAGTTAGTAATTTGACTAGAATACTAGAATACATACAAATATGGTTAGATAACTGCATTTTTGTATGAAGACAAGTAATGATATAACTACTTATGAATAATTCGGCAACTGAAATATCTTATATTTGTTTTCTATGTTGCAAGATTTAAGATTCTACGGCGGCCAGTAAATACAAAACAGTCTGTATGTCACCATACTAACTTTTTTTTTATAGGGCCGTTAATATCTACCCTGATTTATTTTCATGGGTGAATAATGTGTGTTTGAAATAAGAATAAAATAAATTCTACATTCACTTTATCAAAAATGAAAACTGATCTTATATGCAACAAATAATTTGGTTCTAAAAAGTCTTTCCAGTCTTCTTAAGAATATTCGATCCTTCAGTCTGGAGATTAATTATAGGGGGAAATATAAATGTCTATTTAAGTTGTTATAATTTATTATATGATTTATTAGTGTGGACTAGATTTTCTTTAAAGAAGGCGAGAGGACTGTCACTGGGATGTCTTTGATCACAGGAGAAGAAGCGGCTCCGCCATCTTCCTACTCCGACGCCGGAGGAGACGTGCAGGCGTCGCGGTCCTGCGTCGCGCTGAGCTGGTTCTTGCGCCACTTGATGCGTCGGTTCTGGAACCACACTTTGAGCTGCAGCTCACTCAGCTCCAGCTGGCTGGCTAGGTAGCGCCGCTCGGGGCCCACCAGGTACTGCTGCCGCTGGAATTCCTTCTCCAGGCGCTGAAGCTGCGAGTCCGTGAACACTGTGCGATGGCGCTTGATTTTTCCGGGGGCGTCCCTGAGGGCGGTGTCGTAGGACTCCTGCTGAAGGAGGGAGAGCGGAGACGCAGGCGGGGATGTGGGTGCAGCAGGAAGATCCTTTTGAGTGTCAAGTCCCAGAAGGGCGTCGATGGTGAAGGCCTTAGCCTTGTGGGACATCCGTGAGGGCGTGATGATGTGGGCCGGAGGAGGGCTGACGGGCGGCGCCCATGGGTGGCTGAAGGCCCACGCCATAGGCTGGAAGTTCATCACTGAGATCTGGTCCATGTTTGCTGTGGCTTGGGACAGGTATGTCGACAAGGGTCACCCCGAAGCTTATATACCCCTTACCTGTGGTTCTCCACCAATCAGAATGAGTTTAGACTAATTAGCGGATCAGAGTCGCGTCCAGTTAACACATGTAGCAATTATCCTCATTTGTATGGCTATTTCTTTGTTAACTAATGCTTTATTTCCAGTTTTATATTTATTAAAGAAAATATGCAAGCAAGTAAATAAAGGGTGTACCATTTTTTAAATTCATGCCTTTACCTTGATCATCTAAAACATATATAGAATTAGTATCAATGATGTGAAAATTACTTATGCTCTTGTGAACAACGCTCTGCAGATGGGAAATGGAAAAGAAACCTGAAGACGCTTCAGCAATACTAATGCGATATCAGTTGCAAAAATATATATGGTAAAATGGAATGCATTCTTCCTGTAAGCATCTGTATATTACTCCTTATCAATTTCGACCACACGTGACCTGTGTTGACCTAAGGTGACCTCTGGAGTGGATCTAGTGAGCGGCGAGTGGCACACAAATATTTTAATACCCCTTTATTCATGAATTCTAAACTAAGCATTCTACATATGCATTTTATACATAAAAATCCAAAGGATTGATTTTTTTCATTATCTCTTCATATGCTTCCTGACGCAAAACGGTGCTAAGTTTTGCTAGATGAAGGATAAGCAACACAGGAATATGAAAACAAGAAAGGAAAAGGAAAAAGAGGACTTCGAACAATGACGGAAAATATACAAATTTACAGTATACATACGAACATGATGCGGGAGGAAAACCTATACAAGAAGATGCGAACATGTATTC
>NC_061839.1:25436380-25438880 GCF_019202785.1 Penaeus chinensis
AGGAGGTATATAAGGCTGGGCTTGACCTGTCTCGACATACCTGTTCCAGGCTACAGCAATCATGGACCAGATCTCAGTGATGAACTTCCAGCCTTTGGCATGGGCCTTCAGCCACCCATTGGCGCCGCCCGCCAGCCCTCCTCCCGCCCACATCATCATGCCCTCACGGATGTCTCATAAGGCCAAGGCCTTCACCATCGACGCCCTTCTGGGACTTGACACTCAAAAGGATCTTCCTGCCCCAATCGCCTCCCCGCCTGCGTCTCCGCTCTCCCTCCTTCAGCAGGAGTCCTACGACACCGCCCTCAGGGACGCCCCCGGAAAGATCAAGCGCCATCGCACAGTGTTCACGGACTCGCAGCTTCAGCGCCTGGAGGAGGAGTTCCAGCGGCAGCAGTACCTGGTGGGCCCCGAGCGGAAGCAGCTTGCGAATCAACTTCAGCTGAGTGATTTACAACTGAAAGTATGGTTCCAGAACCGACGCATCAAGTGGCGCAAGAACCAGCTCAGCGCGACGCAGGACCGTGACGCCTGCACGTCTCCTCCGGCGTCGGAGTAGGGAGATGGCGGAGCCGCTTCTTCTCCTGTGATCAAAAACATCCCAGTGACAGTCCTTGCGCCTTCTTTATCAACATTCTAGTCCGCATTAATAAAATACTATGCATTTTCAAACTATGTCTTTATGCCCTTTCTACAAATATGAATGACATGGATTAACCTTCAATTTGAAAACCTATAAGGTAAATGAACTTACAATTTTACTGAAAGAAAAACAATCTGAGGCTTTTACTCCAACTTGGAAGAAAGCAGAGTCGTTTTTTCCCATGGCGAAAGAAAATTCACATACGTATGTCTTTGATGCCTTGTATTTTTTAAGACACCATTAAGGCCAGATTAATGATGGCAGGATATCAAGTACTGTTTTGAATCACATATGATATCCTTGTTAACGACTGATGGAAAGAGAGAGAGAGAAAGAAAAAGAGCGAGATACTTTGGTAGCTAAAAATGGTTGAGAGTATAAATACGAAATTATCTTCCCAATAAACTGGCCAGTCGCAAAGAGGTGTTTCACAAGTATTTGATAATTTCCGATTTTTTTTTATATTTCAGACGGAGAAAGAATATATACAGATATTACGAAATATTTCCTATATATATTACAGACATACACAAATGCATATACAGAGCAGTTGATCACCACACAATTATATTCTTGCAAGGGAACGACAACCTATATAACACATGTTGCAGAAAGAATATATCTTCCACACAATTTCCGCACTTTCCTCCTTGTAAAATCACCTTATACTTAACATCAGCGTGAAATATCAACTTTGCACCAAACTTTAACCCCAGAATCTTCAGCATGTCAACAGTCTCACCTACAATTTCACTAACAAACAGATCTACCAACGATCGCCGCCCTCGTTTTCCCGATGTCCCGCACCCATACCCCATTGTCTCTGTCACCTACTAACATTTGCAAGGTCGGTGTTGTTTGAATCAACAATACGGGATCAAACAGGGCTATCCAAGCCAGCAACAAGTATGGTGTTATTAGCATGACTATAAGCAACAAAGATTGCAAATAAAATTGGATAAAATTAAAACATTTATAATCTTTTCCCACTCTTATCTTATTATCTCTCTCTCTCTCTCTCTCTTTATATATATATATATATATATATATATATATATATATATATATATATATATATATTATCTTTCTTTATCTCTCTCTATCTCTCTCTCTCTCATATAAATCACTGCTGACCTCCCCCCCCCCCTCGCTCTCGCTCTCTCTCACACACACACACACACACACACACACACACACACACACACACACAAGTAATAGACAGCCGACGACTCGTGACTAACTGGCTTACGCACCTGCGACAAAGCTAACGAGGAATCCGGCCACGCCCACGTAAAACAGCAACTAATTCCCACGTACTGTAGAATTCAACGAATTTCCTGACCTCGACCTCAAAGTTACATGATCAGTGTCATTTGGATATGACCGGGTATCACATTTCCTTCGATGTTCTGAAATAACACGTAAGTTGGCATATAAATTCTTCGATGATTATTTTCCAGATCAATATGTACTTAGAACTAAATATCACGACTTACGACTCCGTTACACACACACACACACACACACACACACACACACACACACACACACACACACACACACTTACACACACACACACACATACACACACACACACACACACACATCATTAAAGCAAAGATAACACAATGGCTTTTAATGACAAGATACTGATCAGTCCTTCATACAATAGCCTGGTTTACTCAGTGGTCTCTTCAACCTCTCGCTCTCTTTTCTAACTCCCTTTCAACTACAAAATTCCGCAAAATATCGCAAGGACCGACCGCAGAGGGAGAAAGAATGCCGAGATGTGGAGGTCCCAAGGTCCCAAGGGCCCAACACCATCAAAATATCAAAGCGTAAAACGTTCCTACTGCT
>NC_061839.1:25443880-25458880 GCF_019202785.1 Penaeus chinensis
GGACGCCCCCGGAAAAATGAAGCGCCATCGCACAGTGTTCACAGACTCGCAGCTTCAGCGACTGGAGGAGGAGTTCCAGCGGCAGCAGTACCTGGTGGGCCCCGAGCGGAAGCAGCTTGCGAACCAACTTCAGCTGAGTGATTTACAACTGAAAGTATGGTTCCAGAACCGACGCATCAAGTGGCGCAAGAACCAGCTCAACACGAGTGAGGAACAAATCACTTGTTTGTCTCCAGAGCCATCAGAACAGCAGGAAAAATGAAGAGTTACATCGTATGAAAGTACAACCAGCCCAGTGATATTCTTTGATAATTAGTACTTATTTAATACTCTATTTGTCAATAAAATTATGATATAATATATACTTTCTTCTTTTACCATTCTGAATATGATTTGCCGTACACTGAAGTCGACGGACATTTATTAAAATGAAAAACTATATCAGAGGTTACATAATACAATGAACTACCTATCGAAATTCAAATATTGATACTCAAAAAACAAAAAACCCAAATTATACATACAACATACCGAATAACCAAACAGTTGATTAAATAAACAGAAAGCATCTGGATCACGGGGATAAAAGGCGGGACTCGTTTGTGGAGACTCTCGTTACCATCATGGCGGTGACTGATGCGGATGCGATATCATGGACCAGACTTCGGCATTGATTAGTCAGTAGTTAATGTTCACCTTTGTATCATGGTGTTGCGACGATTTATAAAATTGCAATATATGTAGTGATAAGGCAATATCCAACAAGCTTTAGCAATTTTTGTGTATGGTTATTAAAGAAGTTACAGACATTTTGACCTGAAGTCTGGGCCCTATCATCACATTCTCGTAATGCTAACTCCCGGATGACTTTGATTGCGACTTCAGTGATAAGGATTTCATTAATTATAGGGATGGCAGTAATAATCGTATTGCCAATAATGATTAGAACAGTAATAATAACACTGAGGATAATGATGAGTTAGAACGACAATGATGAATAAAGCAACATTAACAATAATGATGATGAAAATAATAATAATAATTATAATAATAATAATGTTAATAATAATAATAGTACTAATAATACTAATGATAATGATGACTGTAATAATAATAATAATGATATTAACAGTAACAGTAATAATACTGATACTAATGATATTGATAAGAATGCTGATAAAATATAAATGATAACAATGATGATAAAATATAAGTGATAATGTCAATAACAAAAATAATAATCATAGTCATCATAACAACAACAAAAACAATAACAACAACAAAAACAATGATAATAATAATAATAATAATAATAATAATAATGATGATAATAATAATAATAATAATAACAACAACAATAATAATAATGATGATAATTCAATATATAGCAATAAAACAAGCGATTAAAAATTATTTCCATGACACTGATAAAAACAATAACAGTAATATTGATGATGCTACTAGTACTTATGATAATAATAACTAATAATGACAGTAGTGATAATGGGAATGGTAATGATAAAGATGATAACAGTATTGATAATAATCATCATAATCGGGATAATAAGAAATGAAAAAAAAAATATATTGTTTGTTACTATTTTAACCCCATTAGCATTATCATCAACTTCGTTATCTTAATCTTCATGAATATGAGCAATTTCGCCATTATTATTTTAGGGGGGGGGGGTCATGAGTACGTAATATAAGATCCGTAACCCCTTCATTAGCAGTTGTAATGAGCAAAATGATACTATGATGAAAATAATGCTGATAATGATAACAATAATAACCATAATAATAACGATGGTGATATTTTGATAACGATAATGATGTCAGCAACATTAAGAACAACAATGGTAGCAATTAGGATGGTGATGGTATGAAGATAATGACAATGCATCCTTATCTGTTGCCCGAAGTTCTTTGACGAGTATAGATCTCCGCACCACACACGCCCTTGAGCACACCCTGAGTTGACGTCGCTGGAGCCCAGTGGAATGACACGCTTCAATTACCAGATTAACAGGACCAGGCATGAGATGATGGGATTAGCGAGCCACAAAATTGTTCGTCAGAGATTTGTCCGGACGTGGGGGTGTTTCGTGTCCGTTAACGGGTTTCTTCTGGATTCTCTTTTCTGTTATCTCCTCTTCTCTTTCTTCTCTTTCGTGTTTTTTGCTCTTCTGTCGATTTTCGTGTTGTAATTTTAGGAATGGCAATATGCCTTTAATACCGGGGACATATACATGATAATACATCATATTTCACAAGCAGCCTCGGAAATTTAATCTCATAAATAATTTTTTGTTGCTGTTTTATTTATTGACTAAGAGGAAGACTCGAAGGTATTTAAAAGGGATGAGATTCCTTATAAACTATTTTTACTGTCCTTAATACAATCTCGACAATAATAACAAATATTTTATTAAAATTCCAGAACTGAAAGGCAGACGGCGAGGCTCTCCCACTACACGAGGAGGCGGAGCAGACGTCGCGACACCGGAGCTCCAGTCATGAGGCAGATCAGGGCAGGTCAGGTCACCTCATTACTCACCGGCACACTCGCTATTTAAAAGGCTCCACTTAGGTACAGAAGGTGCGTTATCCTATGATTATAGACTTCCGGAATTGTTGCCTTTTACTTCGAGAGAAATCACAATGGATAAATAGACATAGATAGACAGAAGGCAGTGGCTTTGGGAAAAACCTGCTCACGAAAAATGTCGAGTAATATCGTAAACGCAGATCAGGCGCCATCTTCGACTTGTGTCTAGACGAACCGACTGCCTCGAGGCGCCAGGAAGGTGAATTCACATTCTGTAGGGCGACTAAAATTAGCCTTTTAATCACGCCTACCATGCAAGGAAGACGCCCATGGGATACTGGGGAATAAAGAGAAGGTTTAAAGAGATGCTTAACCTTGGGTAAGATGGAATTATACATTACGCAAGATGGTAAAAGTATCGCTCTTTGTGGGTGCTCCTTGTAATGAATAGATTCGTATTTTTCGCAAGAAAGATCATATATATATATATATATATATCTATATATATATATATATACACACACACACACACACACACACACACACACACACACACACACACATATATATATATATATATATATATATATATATACATAATATATGCATATATATATATATATATATATATATATATATATATATATATATATATATATATATATATATATATATATATATGCACACACATACATATATATGTGTGTGTCTGTGTATATGTGTATATATGTATATATACACACATGTATATATATACATGTGTGATAATGAGCAAACATATACATATATACGTGTGTGTGTGTACGTATGCTTGTGTATGTGCCTATATGTGTAAAGACATATATGGAAGTGTATAGACAGATAAGTAGATATACCGACAGGTAGATATACAGACAAGTAGATGTACATATGTACAAATTTTCTTTTGCAGTTATTTTAAGATGACGAAAGACTGAAAGCATACATGTACCGTCTTCTTGTCAAACATTAAGTTTATAATAAACTCTGTGCTTTCCCTGCAGATACGCACGCAGATTCATATTTCAGATAATTACGGTTGTATTCTATGTATTTGTTACAGATGTAGGTCTTTCAGTCATTTGGCAAAATTAGGTACTCTATTCTACATGCTTAAGTCATCTTTCAAACTACTGAACGTGCATTTTCAAAGTATTTCATTTTCATCAAGGAGCCAAGACAAATGTTGTAACCTCATCCAGGTCTTCCTTTTTTCACAAGATGACTCCAGCATTAAATTATATTCTGTTTCATATTTGACGGGGAATCATAAAGACGCAGGTTGAAGATTTAATACAATTTATTAATGTTGACTAGATTTTCGTTTAAGAAGGCGGGAGGACTGTCACTGGGATGTCTTTGGTCACAGGAGAAGAAGCGGCTCCGCCATCTTCCTACTGCGACGCCGGAGGAGACGTGCAGGCGTCGCGGTCCTGCGTCGCGCTGAGCTGGTTCTTGCGCCACTTGATGCGTCGGTTCTGGAACCATACTTTCAGTTGTAAATCACTCAGCTGAAGTTGGTTCGCAAGCTGCTTCCGATCGGGGCCCACCAGGTACTGCTGCCGCTGGAACTCTTCCTCCAGGCGCTGAAGCTGCGAGTCCGTGAATACTGTGCGATGGCGCTTGATCTTTCCGGGGGCGTCCCTGAGGGCGGTGTCGTAGGACTCCTGCTGAAGGAGGGAGAGCGGAGACGCAGGCGGGGAGGCGGTTGGGGCAGGAAGGTCCTTTTGAGTGTCAAGTCCCAGAAGGGCGTCGATGGTGAAGGCCTTAGCCTTGTGGGACATCCGTGAGGGCGTGATGATGTGGGCGGGAGGAGGGCTGGCGGGCGGCGCCCATGGGTGGCTGAAGGCCCATGCCAAAGGCTGGAAGTTCATCACTGAGAGTTGGTCCATGTTTGCTGTGGCCTGGGACAGGTATGTTGAGACAGGTCATGCCCAGCCTTATATACCTCCTCACCTGTGGTTTTCCGCCAATCAGAGTAAGTCTAGGTCAATGAGTCGGTTAAAGCCTCTCCTAATTGGCAAACAGAAAAATGATATGTACATTTTTTGGTTTGTTATTTAGTTGTGTAAAGTCAATAAACACTATTTACAATAACATTTTCTATATAAACAATTATAGTTGCGAATAAAGATGGCCCTTTATTGGTGATATCAATTTTTTTTTTGTATTTGTCATTTGCAGGTAAATTGCATATGAATCTGAATAGTTACAAGACTTATGCAGCGTGCAAAACAAAGACACCGATACAATAAAAAAAACTTCATATTTACTTTCGGGCTGGATGCATTGTGAGCAATGAAGGCCTCGGAGGTTCCGAACGCGGCCTCGTTGCCCTGCTGGTCCTGACAAGTCTAGCAGAGCAAAACAAGGAGTTCTGAACGTAACACAAGTCGCTGACTTTTTCACTGGGCGTAGAGATGGAGAAGGCTTGTGCAGACCAGCAATTCGTCTCTGTAAATCAGCTATTTGGTGGTTTCTTTTGTATTTTGTGTTCACCATTTAGTTTATTTCCAATTAAAGACAAAAACCTCCATACAAACTTCCATGCCACTGATATCCTAATTATTTGTCTTCGGGATTAGAAGAAACAATAAACATTTTATTACGTTGATGGTAATATTGTCCTGAACATTAGTTGTCGCTGTTTAAAGTTCCTGGGCGTGCTTTTTGAGTAGCATCCAACTTCGGTTTAGTGACACTGCACCGTGTAGTTGCAATTTCTATTGCACACACACACACACACACACACACACACACACACACACACACACACACACACATATATTTATATATATATATATATATATATATATATAAATAAACTGGTTAATCATGTATACTGGCTAATCAGTCTCGATTATGATAACGTTACAGCTTCTATATCATGCGAAGGCACATAGGGAAGTTTGTTCACTAATATTGCATGATATACGTCTATAATAATGTGTTTGTAAAAGCAAGCGTCATTACATCAAGTACATGTGAGCAGACATGTGGGTGGGGTTAAATCTCATTAGCATTCTCGCAGGTGCATAATCTGTTTAGTCATGAGTCATCGGCTATTTATGAAGGAATAGATAAATGGATAGATAAATGAGTAGACAGAAAGATAGGTAGATAGAGAGATAGAAAGAATCACTGGATATATTAATTATCCACATTTTGAGGCACCATCATATTATTAGCAGCGCCTTATTGCCTGATATTTACCATCATTTTGTAAAATAGATATCACACACACACGCATATCTGTGTGTGTGCCGATGATTGAGAATAGATCGACAGAGATCTGTGCTATTGTAATTTCTTACTAGATCGAAGTTCACTTCTAAGAATAAAGAAAACAAACATTGATGAATTAACTATGACATTAAGTATATTATACGTCAGTACAGTATTATTGCAAATTACATTCCATTGAAATTCTATCTAAAAGGAAAATCGTATAGCTGTCTCACTGTCTCAATCTTTGCGGACCTGCAGCTCCAGCGGCTGAAGTGGGTTCCGGCCGGCGGTCCCTGGCCATCCAAAAGGGTGTTCACAGACGACGTGTAGAGGTGGAGACTGAGTGTGATGACGTTGGGGCAGTATTCATGAGCCGAATATCGAGATTCCACGTGGAGAGTGAATGTGATGAACTCTGATGATTACTGGTATGGCAGTTTGAATTATTTTCCCCCCCTTAGAAACGTTTCGCTTTTGTTTTGTTAATATTAATACACAATTTTCTGTTCGGCTCTTGTAGGTTGGGCAAGCAAAGACGACTTTTTTTCCCTCGACGATAAGACACCTACGCTTTGCGACTCGTTCGACAGATCAATTTCTTGGGCAGATAATCCCATTATCGCCCGACCGACCGTTTTAAGCTACTCAGCGCAGCATTTAATTCATTGATGGTTTCGCGAGCCGTTGACGAGGCAGAGTGGTATTTTGTGCGACTGTGCTTCCCGTTTTCTTTGTACCATTTTAGCACGCCCATGCATAGATATCGCCATTTTTAAATTTGAAATCTTTTTTTCTTTATTTATTTCCTTATATATACACATATCCATGTATACAACCGTATAGCTACACGAATAAATAATTAGATTAATTAAACACACACAAATCTGATTTTAGTATGCTACATCGTTTTACCACACACTGCTATGTAAAATTAGCAGAGTACACATAAAGGCCAAAAGAGCCTATTTCCTACCTTGTCTTGAGACCGAAATCCTTTGCTTCTAAATACGAGAATTTCTGATAACGACGCCGTTAGTCATCTGTTTCTGTCACCCCTACGACATTAAGCTTTGCATCGGTCGTTTAAGCACAACACGCGACTATTTTTCCAATCTCGAGCTTAAGTAAGTGAAGCGATTATTGTCTGAAACAGATAGCCTCTTCTTTTTATATCGTTGGGGTTCTTTAATCGCACGCGTGAGTGGAGGTTCTGATTCTGTCCTGCCACGGGCTGGTGGTTAAGCAGACCTTTCCTCGATAGAGCACGAGGTAGTCTTCCTTGGAATTTATAAGCAGTGATAGATTTTGAAAAGAGAATTTCAGGTCTTCATGGTGTGTGTGTATATATGCACACACATATACACACACACACACACGAGCTGTGTGTATGCACAATGTACAACTTAAGCATTGAAGCAAAATACAATATGCAACAGTTCGACCACCACCATTTCCTGAAACCCGGGGGGGGGGGGGGGGGGAGGCCCAGTAGAAGGACGCGGGGGTTTGGGGGGATGGAGGAAGATGGCTAAAAGTCGACCTCAAATCGACCGTGAAAATCCTTCCTGTTGTCGATCGGTTCACGTTCAATTTCGTGGGCTGATAATCCAATTACATTCTTGACCTTTTTAAATCTTGTAATTGGAAGGTCGCTGCGTACTGTGCTCAGTCGAGAGTGACTCCCTTCATGCAGAGACTTAACATGGAAAGAAGTGCTCCCTTTTTATGAAGATTTAGTTTGACGGATGCCCTACCTGCAGTCACCCGTGGAAAGAGAGGATGGCGTGGAATTACAGAGAACATTGATAAAAAAAGTTTATTGTCAACATTATCACAATTGTTTTTCTTGCTTTTGTAGTTAACCTTATACAACGTAGTTTCGCAATATAGTTGCAATTACACAATTTGTGTTGACAGTGATTGTATAGGATTATCAACTTCACAAGTTTTCTTACAAATATCATTCTTGATTTACTAATATCTATCCTTATTCCAGTATTTAGCATATTTTAGGGGTTTTCTAAATTTGATTTCTGTAGTTTATTTATCTTTTGTACTGAGTTTAATTTAGTTGGTGTTATTACAGTAAGACTCAAGAAATGAGAATAGAAGTATATTATCAATGGTATTCCACGTTGATAGTTTCTTACTAACGATAAAGTGTAAACGTGTGTGTGTGTGTGTGGGTGTGTGTGTGTGTGTGTGTGTGTGTGTGTGTATAAGTATATGTATCTATATGTATAAATACACATGTGTATATATGTATATGTATATATATAGATATAGATATAAATATGCATGTGTGTGTTTTTGATTTATGTAAACGTATAGGTACACATACAGTTTTTATGACAAGTGTTCTGACCCTGCAATGACCTTTCTTTCGCACCTACCTGTTTTGAGGTAACGGTGATTATCACCACGGTGTGAACTGCTCAGGATATTACTGCGCATTGTCTTCTGAGCCTTTGAAGAAAGCATATGTGCGATTTTGTATAGCCATTTCTACAAATAAAAGGAGAGAGGGAAGGGATAGAGAAATGAATGGATAGAAGAGAGACAGAACTTCAGATAATATGGCCAAGTACTTATCCGTTTAAACTTCCTGTGCATAACAAAATTATCAAAGAACAGCAGACATAGGATCATTTAAGGTAGTTATCTATAAAGCTAATCTTGTTATTCTTATCATTTCTGTGTCTCTTATGACCAGACACAATATGATAGTTTGAATCTTCTCTGCACGACGAACTCATTAGCGAGCTCCTAATGGGTTGTGATTTAACACCTACTTGCCATGCCATGGAAACGACAACATAATGATCACACTAATGAGGGAAAACAAATGATTCTATTTCGATTTTTAAGGGAAAATGCATGGTTCATTATAACATCCTGAACGTCCATAGGCTCTTATTTGAGTCGCCGAAGTTACAACCATATCTTTATTAGCTTGTTGTTGGGCTGCAACACTAGTCCCTTTAACAGAATGTGGATTGACAGGGATGAGAGGGTGTGGAAGCGTAATAAGTAAAACGTTGCGTATTCAATATCTTTATTACAAGGAAGGTGAGTACGATAAGAATGGCTCTCACGAGGTAATCCATGAAATCGGTCAAATTATAAATCGAATAATTTTACAGCTGTTACATATTTTTCTTAAACGTAGAAACTGGAAAGTTCCAATACTAATGTCATCATAATTATGATAACAAATAATGCAAAGCATATGATGGGTTAGTGATTTTTTTAAAGCTGAAACGTATATATATTTTAAACCCTCGGGAAAGTACAGCATTTCGTACAGCAACTGGGCTCAAATGAAACTAGATTGAATAGGACTGAGGCCTATGTGTATATCATATCTGTTAACCATTTTGTTTATAGACTGATGACTCAAAGAATTCCCTTTTTTGACTTCACATTCGTAACTACCCTTTGCTCTCGAGCCTGAGACACAGGAAGTCAATCCCCACCATCCAGTTATTACGGACGTGCAGCTACAACGGCCAGAGGAGTGGTTCTGTCGGCAGTAGTGGCGGGTGCGGTCCGACCAACGCTTCCCTGCCAACCAGCTCAGGCTAAGTAGGTTTCAGCTCGAAGTGTAGTATCAGGACCGACGTTACGCAGGATCAGTATTAGCATTACCTGGTGGGGCCCGGATCAATATCTGCGCGCTACGCAGACGAACGTGGTCTGCGGCTTTGCAAAGGCTTTAAGAAACGTTCTGGGCCATCTGCAACAGTCCGCAAATCGATAGCAATGCTTTTCTGTAGATTTTAGTGGATATGGGACATACTGACGGACAGATTCACTCACTCCATGATTATTTAGATTTCTACACAACGGATAGGACCTCCAGTTGATTATATATATATATATATATATATATATATATATATTTATATATATGTATGTATATATACATATATATACTATGTGTGTATGTATATATATATATATATATATATAAATAATATGATATATATATATATATATATGTATATATACATATATACATGCACACACACACACACACACACACACACACACACACACACAGACACACACACACACACACACACACACACACACACACACACACACACACACAAATATGTATGTGTGTGTGAGTATATACGTATGTATATAGATGTATATATGTATAGATGTATATACATACACACACACACACACACACACACACACATATATGGTATATTGATGTGTATATAGACACAGATAGATAAATAGATAGATATACGTGTATGCATTACTATTTAAAAACTATACATATGGTGGCCTCATTCTCAAGTAGGTGATAATTACTTTATTGTGACACACTGTAAGAGCAGAACAAAATCATCGTTTTGTGACCTCAAAAGGCGGAGTCTCCAATGGGCAGAGAAAGAGGCCCGACTTGGTGTCCCGAAACTACCGATATTCATAAATTATCGCTTTGTACAATAACAAAGGCTTCCGTGTGATGATGAATGGGGTGTCCTGACCTTCGCTTATCCCTTGTTGAAAGCTTGGGGAGTATCTATTTCATTTCGCTTCCTTATGAAAAGAAAAAAAAAAAATAGAGTAAAAAAAAAGCCGGTATCATTCAGTTCCGGTTTAAGAGAATGATGAAGTTTCCCTTACATAGAAACAATGACTATAAGGAAGCTGGCCACTTGGGGAATCCAGTCGATGTATTGTTTTGCCTTTAACACACACAAAAAAAAAAAAAAAGAGTTGGCAATCACGGAGCTTCTGGTAGCCACGGAGGAACGGATTCTGTCCTTCTTGTATGAGCCATTGTAATAATAACGTTAACAATTATCACAGTCTTTATTTTAGTTTGAAATATTATATAAATGTTTCTAAAATCTGGGAAAATTAACTAACCCCCTCCTGACCCCCTGACATCAAGACGCTACCGATGACCTGGGAATAAAGAAATGTATTGGAACAGAACTTTTAAAGATCCACGTCGCATTTCAGTAACTCTACAAAAAAAATCACAAATCAAATAAAAATCTCACCACCAGCAAAGCGTGATGAAACGTGAGACATGACAGGAAGCACGTTGATTCACTGGAGCTCCTGTCATGATATGAATAGAGCAGGTCAGGTCTGTCCATTCGTCATGATATAGAGACTTTTGTTACCGTATACCGTGATAAGTAAATACATATATAAACCGTACATATTCTTCAATGGCATTTCAAAGGTCATTTAGGTCAGAGGTCAGATCAGCGTCGATTTTGCTGTTCCTTTATAGTGTGTCACAATAAAGTGATTATCGCCTACTTGAGAACGAGGCCACCAAACGAACCGGCGAGATTCGTTAGGTCAAATAGGGCCAACATGCTTCACACCTACAGAGCATTGGAGGCGGCGGTTCCATCAGCAGGCATGTGGACTTTACCATATCTTGCATGTATATTCACGGTAATATATGGTGTATGTTGTTATGATGTGTAAATCCATAGTGTCTACGGAAGTGTATTCGAATCTGCTAAAGAAGTTTGATTTCTAATGTAATAGAGACAATAAAGACAGGCATGTAGATTTTACCATATCTTGTTTATATATGCACGGTGATATATGGTCCCATAATGTATAAATCCATAATATCTACGGAAATGAATTCGAAGATATCTAACGAAGAAAAGCTTGAATTCTAATTTAAGGCCGATTAAACATCATAACAGTATTTTCTTATTTTTCAAAACAGCCTTCATAATCGACCTCATCGACAGTCAACCCACGATTATTGATCCATAGAGACAATATACGACCAAGATTGGGAAGGATAAAAGTTACCACTGCAGTGTGTAATAAGCCATTCTATCTATATTTCTTTTTCAATTGAAATTTCGCTTTACCTGCATGGCTTCAAGCTGAAATAAACAGCAGATAGTACGTTTAAGATGAGGCACGTGAAGCGAACACAACGCACTTCTGACGTCAGTTCTTGTGCACCGTCGGTTCTGTGCTTTGAGCTGCAACTCACTGCGCTTGAGTAAATTGCTGCCAGGAGGGACCGTTTGGGCTTTTTACCAGGCGATGCTCCCGCTGGGATCCCCATTCGGCCGTTAAAGCTGCAGGAGCCTTGAAGACCGCGGAGCTAGATCTTCCAAGGACGATCCCGGGAGGGATGGAGTAGGACTTCTGATTAAGCAAGGTTTAATAAAGTGTGTTAGTTACGCTGGTAGACACAGATAGCTTCTCTGTCAAGATATGTAGCTTTATCTATACGCATAGAAAACTTACTATAATATCAGTGAGTTATTACAGATTGGAATTTACGGGGAAAACATTACTTCCAATTTCAAATTCATTAAAGCTTCAGTTTCATGTTAACCATTATTTCAACAAATAATTTTGGAAAACGGAAGCACACCATTTATATTTGCTTTTATTTTCGTTTCAAAATCTGTTTCATTACACTGAATGGGTTATATCAAATGCAATTTTCTTAGGACCTAGTTGACAGGAGTACTATGTTATGTGAATTGTGTTTTGTATAATCATGGTTCTTTATCGTATATTGATGTAACCTGATCGATCATTACAGACCTTATAGCGACGCATAACATTTCAACCAGCAATTTTGATGGAATTATTTGTAGTTGTACACTATCACGATCGCATCACTAACACTAAACAATGTAAATGGGGTATGGGATGTATAGGTTTCTATGTACATTATCATCGACAACCTGAGATTGTCTTTTCTCACTTATTTCCAAGATTCTCACTTCTCCCTCGGTAACCTTCCCTATTTTAGGGATTAGCGTTATATCCAAACAACGAATTAGCACCTACATGTGTTATTAAAGGAGTAATTTAGGACCCTCACTCCCTCCTCCTAAGTCGAACTATCATAAGGAGTCATGTACATTTCTCCCTCATTATCGCAAAGATCATTATGTAGTCGTTTTCGGGGGCATGGCAAGTAGGTGTTATATCACATCCCATTAGGAGTTCGCTAATGATGGGCCGGCTTCCTGAAAGGTCAGAGTCGGGCAAATGGAGTAAGATTCACGTGCTGTGCTTCGTTGTAAGAAATATAATTAAACTGATCAAATTCTATCTTACCGATGTTTTAATTCGCTCATGTATCTACCTTTCTACCTGTCTCATCACAGGCATTTTTTATATTCGTTTTTATTATTATAATTTTCTTACATAGAAACTTACCACATATCTGTAGATGCAGTGCCAGATGAACATTATTTTCTAGACATACTGTATGAAGAAAGATATGAGATGAAAATTTATACTTATAGATGAATGATAATAATATATGAAAATGAAAGTTCTCATACATCATACCAGAACATGATTTCCATTTATATTTTGTCTATAGATATTCTATTTATTTATTAAAACAAGTATTTACAACTAAATGACGACTCAGAGCAGTAAATCAAAGCAGTGAATCGCTTAGTCCAACCATGCAAAAGGATTATTCTTGTCGCCAAAACAAAGGATTTACACCTACTTGTTCCTGAGGCGCTCGAGACGGCCTGCCTTTGGTGACACGGCCTCCATAATGAAACACGGCGTCATATCGTGCCCTCATTAGAGCAAGATCGTCATCTGGTCGTCTTCAGGCTTGGCACGTAGGTGAGAAAACTCGATCCCATTAGAAGGCTGCTAATGGTCGGATGGATTCAGATTCCTATTAGCACTTGGTTCTCATCGTTTTCCTCTTTATCAAGTGCAAAGAGTGAATAGATAGATAAAGACTGATGCTTGCTGTTGATTAAAGTAAACTTCCCAGACATACTAACAAGTAAGTAAATAATTAACAGATATGTCAATAAATAGATGGAGATATTAATGAGTACGTAGGCAGAGGAAAATATATATGTATATATATACACATATATACACACCTATACATACATACACACAGACATGCATACATATATAATCACACACACACACACACACACACAATAACAACAACAAGAAAAGCAACAACAAAAACGACAAAAACAACAACAAACAACAAGAATGTTGTTATTTATAATGATAACAGCACCGAAAGCATCCTGAACTCATCACATAAAACGTCTGGTGACTGACATTTCGTGAATCATCACTGGAAACAAAAGCACAAACAAACATGATCTGTTATCTGTTTTATTTTTTATTGATCCCTGTCCCTCTATTTTCTACACACTTTTTTTAACGGTTCTGGGGAAGCCCGCCAGACACACCCGAGACAGAGAGAGGGCAGGCTGGGGTTCGCCAAGGCAACACGCTGTCGCCTTTTGTGTTTGTGTGTTTCTATGATTTTTGTAACGGACTACCTTCGACAGTGGATTGCAGCAGTGACCTGTGATCTGATATTAAAAAGGTAAAGCTAATTATATTGGTTTGTGTATATGTACGCTGTCACTCTCCCAGTAAATCAGCAGAACTCCTCCTTTTATTTCTTTTCGATTTTACCTATGTTCTTAGTTTAAGAGAAAAGCATCCAGAATTACAAAGAATATGTAACGGCCCAAACAGTGTGATCTCTCATGGTGAACAAAGTGGTATTTTTTTAGTTGATGAGATGATGATGGTCTACTATTGAAAATGTACAAAGAATCCATACCAGTAGCCACTTGAATACGAGTATGTTAACACGTAGCTACGTTCGTGCGAGCTCACGCACACACGAACAAGCATTTGCGTAGTTACCCTCGTTCACACATACAGATACACGTACACTTACACGTAGACTTATACATACACGCATACTTGCACATACACGCACACTTATACGTACACGCACGCACACACGTACACGCAGACATACACATACAAGCCCATACACACATACACACACACACACACACACATACGTATACGCACACACACACACACCCACACACGTGCGCACACGGACGCATGCACACACACGCACACGCACGCACACGTACGCAAACACACGCTCGCACGCACACGTACTCATGCACAAACACACATCGGCGTTTGGTTTTTCTCTTAATGGTTGCCTCAATCATTAGGTTCTCCTTTCGGCCAATTGCCTTGAACAATCCGGACCACAGTGCTACCACAAAATGAAAGAAAATAAAAACTCGACAAGTGAGATGTGAAACGTGGCGTATGCGCCCGTAGAGTTACACCCCCTTAATTCGAACAGAGGCTGAGACAAATACAACTGAGCTAATCGCGACATATCGACCAAGATG
>NC_061839.1:25476380-25486380 GCF_019202785.1 Penaeus chinensis
AAATGTATAGACAAAACTGCAGGACACATATAGACAGATAGAGGAGATAAATATATAGATAGAGATGGATAGATAGAGAGAGAGAGAGAAGAGAGAGGGGGGGCGAGGGAGAGAAGAGAGAAAGGGGGGAGGGAGAGAAGAGAGAAAGGGGGGAGGGAGAGAAGAGAGAAAGGGGGGAGGGAGAGAAGAGAGAAAGGGGGGGAAGGAGAGAAAAGAGAGAGAGAGAGAGAGAGAGAGAGAGAGAGAGAGAGAGAGAGAGAGAGAGAGAGAGAGAGAGAGAGAGAGAGAGAGAGAGAGAGAGAGAGAGAGAGAATCTAAACAAAAGACGTCGGTTCTTTTGGAGAATGAGGACCTCTGTAATATATATTGAAATGATCGAAATGTGGCCAAACATAGGATTTACACAGACAGAGGTCATAGTTACTTCCCTCATTATCCTGCCGTTGTCAAGTAGGTGCCAAATCACACCCTATTAGGCATACCTTAATGATGAGTTTCCTCGCAGCTGATATATTATTTTATTTCAAGGATTGGAGAATCTGTAGGGATTATCTTGGGCTAGTGAAGCTCAAAAAAGAAAATAAGTATTATGAAATACCTTGAAAAAGAAAAAAAATAATACGCTATCGTTTCTCTTACGCTGAACGATCGATAACTCAAGTCAATATTGGAACTTCGAAGCAAACAAACTTGATCAAACAACACCGCTTGCCTTTGAGCTCAAGCCGAATTGCTCGCAAGGGACAGATATCGCCCCGCCTACTCGCCCCGCCCCTCGAATGCTCCGCCCAAATGGATTAGGAAAGATCATAGGAAATCGCACCTTGAGGTCACATTATGGCGGGAATTCACGGCTCTGCGGCATGTCATAACATTGTTGTTAGTGATCATGTCTATTCTCTGCGCAGGATGACTGGTTACATGTCGAATTTAATAATGAGCGAGAGCAAGATAGGATAAATCTGTAAATGCTGAAAAATGACTCTTTGATTTGCAGAAAATATTTCACACTCACAGGGAAATCTAACAAATCACTATCTATCATTTACATTTATCGCAGAGCCCCATCTTTATCTATCTATCTATTTATCTATCTTAAACTATCCCTCTTTTCTCATCAAAGAGTCACCGACCCATCATGACTAACTCGATTACGCATCTGTGACAAAGCTAAAGAGCCCGCGAACCCCGCCCACAAATGGTCGGCAACTTTTCCAATATAACAGTTTCTCGTTCATATCAGTATTTATGTCTCATAACTTAAGGATTTGTTCACCGTATTGGATAATCATCATGATAAACACGATTAAAAAAAAAATTCTTTAAAGACATTATCTAAACGGAATGAGGGGTGGAGCAGATGTCCAGTGACCGGGGCTCCTGTCATGAGGCATGTCAATTCACCTTAGATCATGGCAGGCCAGTACTAGTGCTGAAAACAAGAAGGTCGACTTTTTGCATTGTAATCATAGTTATTAGAAATACAGTGTTCATTATCATCATTGGTATTGCCAGTGACAGTATTGTTTTAGTTCTCTTTATATCAACTGTTTAGTTGCTAGTATTGTAACCACTGTTGCTTTGTAGTGAAACATGAGTTTCATCGTCCTTGTGTGTATTCCACATCTGAAATAGGTATATCTGCCAAATAGGATATTTCAAGAGGAATGAGTTATGAGATATAGCCTTCGTGATATTTATTCGTTTCGTGTTAAGTGATATAGGTATAAGGTTATGCATAAAATGTCTCTACTTGCATGCATGAAGGTCTGGTCACTAATTGGTCTGCGTTCACTCTGATTGGAGGAAAACCACAGGTGAGGAGGTATATAAGGCTGGGCATGACCTGTCTCGACATACCTGTCCCAGGCCACAGCAAACATGGACCAACTCTTAGTGATGAACTTCCAGCCTTTGGCATGGGCCTCCAGCCACCCATGGGCGCCGCCCGCCAGCCCTCCTCCCGCCCACATCATCACGCCCTCACGGATGTCTCACAAGGCCAAGGCCTTCACCATCGACGCCCTTCTGGGACTTGACACTCAAAAGGACCTTCCTGCCCCAACCGCCTCTCCGCTTGCGTCTCCGCTCTCCCTCCTTCAGCAGGAGTCCTACGACACCGCCCTCAGGGACGCCCCCGGAAAGATCAAGCGCCATCGCACAGTGTTCACGGACTCGCAGCTTCAGCGCCTGGAGGAGGAGTTCCAGCGGCAGCAGTACCTGGTTGGCCCCGATCGGAAGCAGCTTGCGAACCAACTTCAGCTGAGTGATTTACAACTGAAAGTATGGTTCCAGAACCGACGCATCAAGTGGCGCAAGAACCAGCTCAGCGCGACGCAGGACCGCGACGCCTGCACGTCTCCTCCGGCGTCGCAGTAGGAAGACGGCGGAACTGCTGCTTCTTGCATGGACGCGGACATCCCAGTGACGATTCTTCCTAAAATATTCTAGTCTAAAGAAATAAATGATGCGTGATATCCAACATGTTTATATTTCCATTTCGAATGAGAAGGTGAGCCGTATCTTTCATTACAAAGAAATGATAATAAGATGGCTTTTCATGAGAACACAGATATCCGGGGGGAGATTCCTGAATAGATCTAACAATAGTCTAAATAAGTAAACTATTCAGCATTTGTAAGTACTGCCACTCATTTGCTTATCTAAGTTGACTTACCTATATAAAGGCGGTCGTACTCCCTGACTGTGTTTTCATGAAACAGATTATACAAAAATACAAGTACCGTAAAGTGTGTTTATAGACACAATAAAACGCTACCATCATATGAACAGGAAAATAATTCAATTTATAATTCTGCTCTGAATGTGGCTTTCATTATATACAGACAGATGGGTAAATACAAAAACAGGAGAAAGGGAGAGAGAGAGTAAAATTAGATGATAATGCTCTCGAATGCGGATTCCTAAGTAATTTGCAAAAGTCAAAGAGATGGAAAGACTGTGTAACACCAGTGAATAATTTCGTGTCCTGGCCAGTTTATATACAGAACGTCGGATTTTATTTTCTATTTTCCCCAGGGTTGTTATTTTCACTCACGGAAAAAAAAGAAGCTTTGGCTCTATTTCTTTAATGTTTTGGGGGCTTCTTGGCATTATGAAACGGATGCGATTTTGTGCGTTTGGGTTGTCTTTGTTGAAAATAAAATTCATAAAAAAAAGTCTGTGCGTGTCACTCTCCGACCGAATCAAGAATTCGTTCATTTAACAAAATTCAAAAGAAATGTGGAAACTCATGCATCGGAGAAAACAGTCATAAAAAGAAAGAAAACAAAAAAGAGAAAATCAACAACTTGACCAAGTTTTTCCTGTGTGTGTGTGTGTGTGTGTGTGAGTATGTGTGTACAGGATGGAGGGGAGGGAGGGAGGGGGAAAAAAAGATCCAAAAAATCGCAACAGACGAACAGCAATGTTGCCAGCGAGTTCCAGAGCAACCGCCGCAGACAGCGTGGCGCCAGAGAAGCCCTGTGATGTCAGAGGTCGAACGTATCTCCGTCTATTATGAAATATCTCTTTGAGCAGAGATTTATAACCTGCCTTTTTGACGAAATGCTTTTAATGGTGATGATGGTGGTGCATGACATGGATGGTGGTGATGATTATTAGAGTGATGGTGACGATGATGATGATGGTGGTGATAATATTGATGATAGAGAAGGTGATGCTAGTGAAGTTGGTTATGATGATTTTGATGAAGATGATTATGATATTGATGTTGAGATTAATGTAAATGTTGTTGCTGATGATAATGGTGTTGGTAATGATGGTGATGATGAGTATGGTGATAAGGACGATATTTATGATGATGGTGATAATGAGGAAGGTTATAATAATTATAATTATTATGAAGATAGTGATGCTGATACTGCTGATGATGGTGATCTTATCTCATTGTAAATGCACTTCAAATTATAATCCTTTTGCGATGAGGATTTCAACTTTCGTTCCTTCTATTTTGCGTAAAGCTCTCGTAAGTAGAATTAGAGAAGAAAGATGACCAGAATCTCTCCCAGGAATATTATCCTGTTTTTTTTCTTCTTTTCTACAAGAGTTTTTGAAAGCACAGATCAGTATGAAGCTGTAGGTGTGGCAGTTCCGCCTCTAGTCCTGTGCGGCCGGTGTGGACAACGGTAAATAACTAAAGTGAAAAAGTAAGGAAGAATACAATGATGAATATACGAATATAGAGAAAACAAAAATAAAGAAATAATGAAAAAATACAACGAAAAAAGAGAAAAGAATCTAAAGGAAAAATGTATATTTCAAAATAAAAGTACAAAGGAAGTAAAGCGGAATGAAAAGAAAAAGAAAGATGAAAAAAAGAGAGAAGGAGAGAGCAAGACGAGAAGGCGAGTGTTCGTACCATCAATAAACTACCTTGAAACACGCACGAGGCTACATCCTTCTCCTTTCCCCTTCCCTCCCTCTTCCCCCCCTCTTCCCCATCTTCCCCCATACTTTTCCTCCTTCCTCTCCCTCTTTTCCTTTACGTTCCTCCCCATTCCCTTCTTCTTTTCCATCGCCCTTCTTTCTCTTATTCATATTTCCTTCCTCCCACTTCGTTTCCTTCCTTCACTATCATCTCCATTCCTCCTTTCTTTCCCTCATCTCCCCCCAACCCCTTTTCCTTCCTCCTCCTTCTCTATCTCTTCATCCCCCATTCTCTCTTTCCCTCACTTCCCCTTCTCTTCTCTCCTTCTCCCTCTCCGTTCCTTTCAACCTCTTCCCCATCTCATCTCTTCCCCCTCCTCCCTCCCTCTCCCTCCCCTCTCCTATCATCTCCCCCCTCTCCCCCATCTCATCTCTTCCCCCTCCTCCCTCCCTCTCCCTCTCCTATCATACCCCCCTCTCCCCCTCTCATCTCTTCTCCCTCCTCCCTCCCTCTCCCTCCCCTCTCCTATCATCTCCCCCCTCTCCCCTATCTCATCTCTTCCCACTCCTCCCTCCCTCTCCCTCTCCTCTCCTATCATCTCCCCCCTCTCCCCTATCTCATCTCTTCCCCCTCCTCCCTCCCTCTCCCTCCCCTCTCCTATCATCTCCCCCCTCTCCCCTGTCTCATCTCTTCCCCCTCCTCCCTCCCTCTCCCTCCCCTCTCCTATCATACCCCCCCTCTCCCCATCTTATCTCTTCCCCCTCCTCCTCTTCCTCCCTTTCCTCTTACCGTCCTCTCTCATTCCCCTTCTTCTGATGTCGCTCACTAAGAAGTTTCCCTTCGAAGTTTCTCCCTGGGAAAAAAAAAAAAAAAAAAAATCGAAAAAGGGAAAGAAAAAACAAAAAGAAAAGAAAAATCCTCACGTGATCTCGTCTTCATTTCGAGAAGATTCCAGAACATTGGGATTGGATTCCCCGGTAGAAGCGGTCGGAGGCTGTGCTGTTTTTGTTATTATTATTATTCTTATTCTTATTCTTATTATTATGTTCATTATTATCAATATTATGTTTATTATTGTTGTTGCTGTTATTGTTGTTGTTATAATTATTATTGTTGATGTTGTTATTGTTGTTGTTATAATTATTATTGTTGATGTTGTTATTGTTGTTGTTATAATTATTATTGTTGTTGTTATTGTTGTTGTTATAATTATTATTGTTATTATTATCATTATTATTATTGCCATTATTAATATCTTTATTGTTGTTGTTGTTATTATCATTGTCTTTTTTCTGTATTACTATTGTTTTTGTTCTTGTTGCTTTTATTATTATTATTATTATCATTATTATTATTATTATTATAATTATTATTATTATAATTATCATTATCATTATCATTAATATCACTATTATTATTATAATTACCATTATTGATGTTATGATGAGGATGACGATGATGATGGTAGTGATTACTATTGCTATTATAGAATGAAAATAGCTCCGCAACAAGCGACGGCCTCCACGCTTCGGCAGAGGGATTTCCGACTGATTTTCATGTTTATTTCTGTTACTCATGCACAATATATGTTTTACTCTGAGCAAAACCATATCTTCACGAATTCGAAGCAATTTATTAATCACAATAGTTAGCAGAAGGTGATGTCTCGGTCCGGCGTTTCAGCAAAGGTCATTTCATTTTCATTAATCATGTTTGTTTCCTGTAAATATGTATTTACAGGAAATAAATCATTATACCTTTTGTATAACGCTAGCATATTAGATTTTAAAAAAACAACCACTGCATACATCTGAAGGTATTATTGAACCAGAAATAAACTGAAGAACGCAAATGAACGATGTAGGCATTCGAAGGGCATGGTTGCTACGTGGTCACATATATCATTTGATGTATTTCAAATGAACATGTCCATGACTTTATTAGTATAATAACTTATTAAACCATAAATAAGCCATTTTGACTAACATGAAAGTATAAATTTAATATATTTATTAATATTTTTAGATGTGGCAGAGTGCTGGTCTGAGACACTTTTTGAGACAGTCTCAAATTTTAGTCTCAGAATCGTCTCAAAACTGCGTGAGAACTTTCATGGATACCGCTTAAGATCCCTTTAAATCTGCTAATCCGAACTCGTTTAAGTTCTGGAGAATTACGGCCAAATTACTTATACTAAATATTTCGTGAAACTGATATTCGTTTTCTCTGTTTAGAGTACCTTCCACAACCAATTTCCTTCTGAAATGATCAAAACTGTGTTCGAACAAAAGTTTAATAATGAGACACGTGTTCTGGTTTCGAGCAGGCTCTAAATTACACCCTGTAAGTAAATCCGTGCAGAGGATTACACCCTGCTATGAAAACCTGATGGAGGATGAGAATATATGGACTGAATAAAAGTCGATTAGTATGGGGCAAAGGGTCCATGTACTTAGGACCAGCAGAAATGTTTAGTCATACAGAAGATGTGGATTGCAAGAAACAGCGACCATGAATTCCTTTCGCGGTGAACGGTCTATTCATCAAATAACCTGGCCGGACGCAAACAAAAGCAAGGCCGCTTGCGTTTTTAGATCAAGCCGAATTGCTCACGAGGGACAGATATTCCCCGCCCACTCGCCCCGCCCATCGAGTGCTCCGCCCAAATGGATTAGGAAAGATCATAAGAAATCTCACCCTGAGGTCACGTTTTGGCGGATTTTCACCTCTTTGCGGCATTTCATAACGTTATTGTTCGTGATCGTACTGCTTATATTATGCGTGAAGGATAACCGATAGTACGTGAGCAGTATAGCTGGATGATGCAATCCAATTTGTGCTGCGAAAAAAATCTTATTTCTATGAGAAATCTATTAAACAGGATGTACTTTCAGAATCTTTCTTTGTTATATACTGGATAGCCCCCTTTTCTCTATCGGTCTATCTATATATCTGTCTCTCTCTATCGCTCGCTCCCTCCCATACTCTCTAACTCCTTCCCTCCCTCTTCCTACCTGCCTCTCTCATTCCCTCCCTACCTCCCTCTCCCTTTACCTTCTCTTGTCATCAAAACATCGCCGACGGATCATGACTAACTAGATTACGCACCTGCGACACTGCTAAAGAGCTAGTCAGCCCCGCCCACGAAGGACCTGCATCTATTTTCTCCACACAGCGGACCTCTGTTTACTAGTTCTAACCACTATACGCATATTTCGATTTAATCTCGTTCTTGAGTTTCATATTTTACAGTGAGTTCCTAACTAAAATCTACCCTTAGTTAAAATCAGCGCATGAGTTACTTTGGTAAATTTAAAGTTAAGGAAAGTGTGCTTTCATATTTGGCGGTCTGGTCCACTAATTGGTCTGCGTTCACTCTGATTGGAGGAAAACCACAGGTGAGAAGGTATATAAGGCCGGGCATGACCTGTGTCGACATACCTGTCCCAGGACACAGCAAACATGGACCAACTCTCAGTGATGAACTTCCAGCCTTTGGCGTGGGCCTTCAGCCACCCATGGGCGCCGCCCGTCAGCCCTCCTCCCGCCCACATTATCACGCCCTCACGGATGTCCCACAAGGCCAAGGCCTTCACCATCGACGCCCTTCTGGGACTTGACACTCAAAAGGACCTTCCTGCCCCAACCGCCTCCCCGCCTGCGTCTCCGCTCTCCCTCCTTCAGCAGGAGTCCTACGACACCGCCCTCAGGGACGCCCCCGGAAAGATCAAGCGCCATCGCACAGTGTTCACGGACTCGCAGCTTCAGCGCCTGGAGGAGGAGTTCCATCGGCAGCAGTACCTGGTGGGCCCCGAGCGGCGCTACCTGGCCAAACAACTGGAGCTGAGTGAGCTGCAGCTCAAAGTGTGGTTCCAGAACCGACGCATCAAGTGGCGCAAGAACCAGCTCAGCACGACGCAGGACCGCGACGCCTGCACGTCTCCTCCGGCGTCGGAGTAGGAAGATGGCGGAACTGCTGCTTCTTGCGTGGACGCGGACATCCCAGTGACGATTCTGTACCTGCCTTACAACGCTCTAGTCTAAATAAATAAATATGAAATATTCTGCATTTGTTTGTATTTCCACTACTCATGTTCTAATATTGGTTAGCAAGCTTTATATAAAACCACCAGTTCTTTAGGAAAAGGGTGAGAACTATGATACGAATATCAGCAATCCAACGTGTCATATATATATGCATCCAAATACACACACACACACACACACACACACACACACACACACACACACACACACACGCACACACACACACACACACACACACACACACACACACACACATATATATATATATATATATATATATATATATATATATATATATATATATATATATACTGTAGACATGTATGTCCGTTGCAAGATAACTAAAGACGATTTATATTTGCTCTTTACAAAGCGTGAAAACACCCTCTGACAGTGAAATAACTACATACATATATAGACTGCAGATAGAAGAGAAAGGTTTCACACGAATTAGTAGCAAATGGAGAAGTAATGTTAATCTGATATCAAATTTCCTTCCGAAGATAACAGGGAAAATACACATACTATAAAAAGTATGAAATAGAGAGAAAGCATCGAAAGAGTAAATGATGGGTCAATTTTAAATGTTAAAACAGTGTACTGCATCGACAGAACGATAGATAAACGCATTGCACATTTTTTTTTTACTGAAACATGAGGCAACAGTCTTGAAATCCCAGATTTTATCTTCAGGTCGGGCGTAAAGATGATGCCCAAGAAGATTTGAAAATGTTTTTGTATAGAGGACTTTTTATTAAGAGAAAACGTAAAGAGAAAAGAACAGACATGCACAGAAATCCAGGGTACAGTTACAATTGAGTAATACCTTATATTTTACCATCTTCCAGACCGACTGTAGCAGATTTAAAACAATAACAAGATATACTAGAAACTGACAAAAAATCGGCTTCAAATAATCTCTTGACACTCAGGCAGGTCAGCCATAAGCTGACCTGACCTTCCTTACGCTTATTCATGACAAGAGCTCCAGCGACGTGGCGTTTGCTCCGCCTTGCGTGTCCTTTATGAAATCTCAGAGTTAGTATCCATAATTGCATACAAATAAGTGAGAAAACGTTTTACAATATTGATTATCATTCCAAATATACACATGCATAAACAGTCTTAATCATAGTATGGATCATACGTTCTGGAAAATTACACATCGATCAGCTCCTTGGACCGCCAACACATCTTAGACACGTGACCTTTGCCGACCAATTTAGTGGCTCAAAAATCGCATTACGTTCGGAATGACCTTTCTTGACCTCGTGCCTGAAACCTACTCTACTCGACTTACGATAGGTATTATCCTGATTATCGTCTGACTTTGAAACGTCTAGAAGTATCAGAGATCAAATTAGAATATTATATGATTTTCTTTTTAATCATATAATCATTTTAATGTCTCTTTAGTCTTGCGAGTGTGGAAGATGATTCGCCGGATGGGTTTTGACTATTTCTCGATGTTTAGATTAAGGAAACCGATTTATATTTCCCCCTTTGCTTCATGGTCGTGCGTTCTCTATGAACAATTGTTCAAGGGAGTATGATGACACCATT
>NC_061839.1:25491380-25493880 GCF_019202785.1 Penaeus chinensis
TTATTATGATTTTCTCACTTGATTTTTTTTATTAGGGAAGCAACACGGGGAAATTATTAATTAATTAACAAAGTCACCGGGATTATTTGAATTTGAGTTTATACTTAACTGACTTATATAATTCTTATTCAACTCTTTTTTTTTTTTCATCGTCGAAATGTCCCCTTCACTTTGGAACTGAACGTTATCCTGTGGGGGATTGGGAAAAGAAAATGGAATATGTATAATAGAAATGAATTATCAATTAAACAGGATTGATTTTTAAGATTTGCTATATTCTGGTACGTCATTGTTTCTTGATTAATTGGAATCATCATCATGGATATTGTCATTAGTGTTATTATCTGTACGATCATTATTATCTGTATTGTTATTATAAATTATTAATACTATTATTATCATTATTATTACTACTACTAATGCTATTGCTACTACTATTACTACTACTACTGCTATTGCTACTACTATTACTACTACCACTGCTATTGCTACTACTATTCTACTACTCAACTATCAGCGCCATTCTCATTAATTTTCTATCAGTATTATCACAATCACCATCGTCTTTTATGAACTAAATTCTACGATCAGTGAAAAGAAGAATCAGCTCTCCAGCACACACGTGAAAATCCCTAAAACGTATTCAGTAAATTAAGAAAACCCCTCTCATTAATGGTCGCCAAATAGGGTGTGATTTGGCACCTACTTGAAAACGGCAGGATAATGGGCCATGTCGCAGAGGTTCTCACTCCTAATGGCCCTCAGCGGTGGTGTGAAGCCTTTGTTTGGCCACATATTTGATCTTTTAAGAATACGTGTTGATGTTTTATGGTGCCGCTAAAAAATGTATGTGAAGAAAAATTTTCTCCACGAAGACCAAGAATATCTGTGCGTAGATTATGGTTCAGATATTTCTTCGTATCATTGCAATTGCAAAATCAGAGCGCCAAAATTATTTTTACTAACTATATCATGTGAGGCATAGTTCCTTGTCTCTTTATCTATTTTTTCCTTTCTCCATATCTATATCTGTATCTATCACTCTAGCATGCACGTCAAAGCTTCCCCGACAACCTATGAATAAGTAGATTACACACCTGTGACAAAGCTAATGACATTCCTTGACCCCGCCTACAATACTGTGTTACTTCGATAGATGTCGCCGAATATTTTTCGGCATTCTCATGTATTCAGTAAACTGTAAGGTGTTGCAGAATGTGTTTTATTTTTATGACTGATTTTTTTGCAATATACTCATGTTATAGTTTCAAAGTGTGCAGCTGTCTTTAACCCATGCTATACTTGCTATAATTTGTAATATGGAAAGCTAATATAGTAATATGTAATAAGATAGAATATAATTTTTACAATACAATTTTAATATCATTCTCATTATCAGTTTTAGGACATTGTTAGTGGTGTTATTACTCATTATCGTGATGCAAACAGTATCATTGATGTCAGTATCTATATTGGTATCACGTTTGCGTTATCAACTGGGCCAGATATCACATACTCCCACAGCAAAAGTCATACCAAGGTCTGAGAAAAAATAGAACTATAGCACCGCGAATCGCCTCTGATTCCTCTTTTCTGTCTGGTCCACTAATTGGTCTGCGTTCACTCTGATTGGAGGAAAACCACAGGTGAGGAGGTATATAAGGCCGGGCATGACCTGTCTCGACACACCTGTCCCAGGACACAGCAAACATGGACCAACTCTCAGTGATGAACTTCCAGCCTTTGGCGTGGGCCTTCAGCCACCCATGGGCGCCGCCCACCAGCCCTCCTCCCGCCCACATCATCACGCCCTCACGGATGTCCCACAAGGCCAAGGCCTTCACCATCGACGCCCTTCTGGGACTTGACACTCAAAAGGACCTTCCTGCCCCAACCGCCTCCCCGCCTGCGTCTCCGCTCTCCCTCCTTCAGCAGGAGTCCTACGACACCGCCCTCAGGGACGCCCCCGGAAAGATCAAGCGCCATCGCACAGTGTTCACGGACTCGCAGCTTCAGCGCCTGGAGGAGGAGTTCCATCGGCAGCAGTACCTGGTGGGCCCCGAGCGGCGCTACCTGGCCAAACAACTGGAGCTGAGTGAGCTGCAGCTCAAAGTGTGGTTCCAGAACCGACGCATCAAGTGGCGCAAGAACCAGCTCAGCACGACGCAGGACCGCGACGCCTGCACGTCTCCTCCGGCGTCGGAGTAGGAAGATGGCGGAACTGCTGCTTCTTGCGCGAACGCGGACATCCCAGTGACGATTCTGTACCTGCCTTACAACGTTCTAGTCTAAATAAATACATTTTCTATGACATCAAACTTCTGTTTATATCTCCAGTGATATTCTAATGATAGATTATTAGCTCTGAATAAAGCAACCAATATGAAGAGAAAAGAGATTTTGAATAAGAATAGGAATTTGAACAAAAATAGTGATAATAATCGTTATAGTAACAGTAACAACAATAATAATGATGATAATGATTATGATAATATTAATG
>NC_061839.1:25501380-25503880 GCF_019202785.1 Penaeus chinensis
TATACATATATATACAACCCCACACACACGCATACACACACACACACACACACACACACACGCGCGCGCGCACACACACACACACACACACACATACATATATATATATATATTATGATAATGATATAATTATAATAAAAATAACAATAACAACAAAAAGCAATTAATGATAATAATAAAAATTTAATATTAATAATAATAATAAAAATGATAAAAATTTAAAAGTAATTGATAATGATGTGACAGTAATAACGATAATGATAATAATTATATTATGATAATATTAGAAATTCATAAAAAAATGATAATGCATTAAGAAAATAGTAGCAGTAAAAATGCAGTAATAATGATGTATAATGTAACAATAATGTAATGGTAAAGATGATAATGATTAATAACTATGATATGATAATTAAAATGATAATATTTATAATAATTATGATTAAGATAACAACAACAATCATAACAACAAGAACAAACAACAACAACATCAACAACAATAATAAAAATAATAATGTGATGATAATAATTATAATGATGATATAACAGTGATATAATAATAATGAGATTGATGATGATAATAATAATGATATAATAATAATGATACAATTGATAATGAAAAGAAAAAGAAAAAAACATAACAATAAATATGATGATATTGAAAATTGTGTTTAATGATAATATTAGTAGTGATGATAACAAAATTAACATCATCATTATACTGCTGTTGTTCTTGTTTTTGTTTTATATAAAACTTTATCATTATCATCGCTTAATCATCCATATCCCTCACTATTATATTCGAACCGAAAACAAAATTTTTGATCAAGATAAAACAATAACGTTTCCCCTCATCTTCCACACAGGTGAAATCGTTAAAGCATAGAGAAAAAAAAACACCTAAATTTTAGTTAATAAAATCAAGCCCGTCATTAAGGGCTGCCTTATAGGGTGTGATTTGGCACCTACTTGAAAACGACAGGATAATGGGTCACGCCGCAGGGTTCTACTCCTAATAACCCTCAGCTGTGGGTGTGACCCTTTTGTTTGGCCTGAGACTTATTGTTAAGGAGCCCGCTCGAAGTTTTAGGGGATTGATGAAAAAAAGGTGGTTGTAGAGAGAAACGTTTGTGTAAAAGGTCTGTCAAGATGATCTGGTTTATTATTTTATCATGCGACGGTAAATTGGGATATGCTTATTTTCATATCTCATTTGGATTTATTTACATTCTTTATGCTCGCATTTTTTTTAAAAAACGATTAGATTGATAGGGATTTTTCTTTTTTTCTTTTTCGGTCTATTTCCCAAAATCTCTATCTCTATTATCTAGCTATTGGTCAATTATTCGAACCGCTCTCTCCTCTCTCTCTCTCTCTTTCTCTCTCTCTCTCTTTCTCTTCTCTCTCTCTCTCTCTTCCCCTCTCTCTTTTTCCTCCCCCTCTCTCTTCACTCTTTCTCTTCTCTCTCTCTCTCTCTCTCTCTCTCTATATATATATATATATATATATATATATATATATATATATATTCCTATCCATTCTATCTATTTTGCCATCCTCTCCTTCCTTGATGATTCTCTACCCCTTCCTTCTCTCTCTTCTCTCTCTCTCTCTCTCTCTCTCCTCTCTCTTCTTTTCTTCTCTCTCTCTCTCTCTCTTCTCTCTCTTCTCTCTTCCCCTTTTTCTCTATCTCTCTCTTCTCTCTTTCTGTGCCCAAACTATCTTCTATCATTCCCATCTCTTCCTCCCCTCTCTTCTCTCCTACTTCCTTTCCTACATATTTTTTCTTTCTACCCCCTGTCTCTCCTTAGCACATCAAAGTTCACGACAATCATTGATATAATTTGATTAGCACTGTGACAAAGCTAATGACTTCTTAAACTCGCCACACAAAAGAAAACGACTTTGCATTTTTTCTTAGATGTCATAAGTTTCATTCCATTGGATAATTTTCATAGTCTTTAAAAAATGGTACTTTTTTATTTTCAATGTGAATAGTAGAAGAATGTTTTATATATGTGGCAGTGTCCCATGGTCCCTTATTTTGGTACTTTTATAAATATGATATATATATATAATTTATATATATATTATTTATATATTTATATATTTAAACACACATATATTTTTTATATATATATTATTTATATATATACAATATATATATGTGCAATAATATATAATTAATAATATATATATTATATATATATATATATATTTTTTATATATATATATATGTGTGTGTGTGTGTGTGTGTGTGGGTGTATATATATATAAATATATATATATATATATATATATATATATATATATATATATTATATATATATATATGCACAACTACAAACACACACACACACACACCACACCACACAAACATATGTAAAAGTATATTTTTGCATCACTTTACACACACACACATACATATATATAATATTATATTCATATATTTTTATCATGTGTGTGTGTGTTATATATATTAAAATATATATATATATAT
>NC_061839.1:25536380-25538880 GCF_019202785.1 Penaeus chinensis
TGAGTATTACGATTATTGCCACTAACTATAAACAGGAATCGGTAAATAGGTTTTAAGGATAAATACGTTAGAGATAGACAAGTCATGTGGATATTTTAAAGAGCGTTTATGTGCGTAACCAGTGATTCTCTTTAGTCACATTTTCATGTTATAACCAGATTTTAAAAAAATCATATGTATATCTATATGAACTACGTCTCAATGTGTGGTTTGTTTCCGAGCTATTATTGTTATCTTTGTAATAAATCTATGACATAAGCCTCTATTGTGATTTATGCGTACTTGTATAATTATTCCTTTTATCTTGATATAAAGGGATCTTTTAATCAATCAGGTGTGACATTAATAGGATTTCAAAGTTAAACATAGCCAAGGAAGTAACGAAGATGAGATCAACATTTCTTTAGAGCCTTCCATGTTGCAGAAGTGAAAGAGAGAATGAGGGAAGAGCGAACAAGAAGATGGTTTGTTTATTGTATATGTATGTATATATATATATATATATATATATATATATATATAAATATATATATATATGTGTGTGTGTGTGTGTGTGTGTGTGTGTGTGTGTGTGTATAAATATTGACATATATACACATATATGTGTATATATACATATATGTATATACATATATATATATTGTGTATAGAAAAACATATACATATATGTATACATATATATTGTATCTATATATATGTTGTGTTTATATATATACATATATATATGTATGCGTATATGTATGTGTGTGTGTGTATATATCAGTCCACTGCTGGAGTTAGGCCTCTCCTAATCTTTTCCAACTTAGTCTGTCTTGCGTTTTTTTTCCAGTCTTGGCCCCCAAATTTAATTATTTCGTCACGCCATCTTGCCACTGGTCTGAGCCCTGGCCTCTTTATGTTACCTATAGCCCAGTCTGTTACAATCTTTACCCATCTGTTGTCCTGTCTCAGGCATAGATGGTCTGCCCATTTCCATTTTTTTCTCTTTGATGCTCACAAGTATATCTTCCACTTTCGTCTGTTCCCTGATCCACGCCGCCCTCATCCGATCTCTTAGGCTAATTCCCAGCATCAACCCTTCCATTTCTCTTTGGACATGTATTGGTTTCCTCTCCAGTAATTTGGCTGTAGTCCATGTGTCTGATCCATAGGTCATAATTGGGAGGACGCATGGGTTAAAGACTTTTCTTTTTAGACGTAATGGCAAGGAGCCTCTTAGTTTGTTACTGTGTATGCCGAAGGCGCTCCAGCCTAGACTGATGCCTCGCTTTATTTCCTCTTCGCTAGACATACATACATACATACATGTGTGTATATATATATACATATATATATGTATATATATACACATATATACATATACATATGTATATATATATGTATATATATACACATACATATACATATGTGTGTGTGTTTGTATATATATATATATACATATATATATATATATGTATATATATATATAATTACATACTCATACACACAAATAAATACTTACACACTTATATATGTGTGTGTGTGAAAAGCTTTTGTCTAGGGCCAGAGCAACTCTATATTTGTGTTCTTGACACCCTGAAAATACTTTTTTTTCTGGTCCTTCATAAAGTCGCCAGCAATGGGCCATCTGACTTCGCACATACCTAAGCACAGGGCATTCATTCTGTCCATCGCGTGAAGAACATTGTCTAGTTTTCCAGTTTGGTATAAGCTTCGAATGTCCCGATCTTGGATAGTTTTGATCTGAATCTTTGGCCGATATGATCTTTGTGTTTGTTGGTTGGTCTGCAGTCGCAAGATGACGATCACAGCATCCTTGTAGTTGAATGCAGCTACCGAGAGCGGATCCTACAAGACAACCTTGTGAAACCTTGTTTACCCCATTTTGATTATTTTCATTGTTACGACTTGACATCATGTAGTTGGCTGGGTCTTCACTTTGGTGGTTGACCCATGATCCTTCCCAAGTTGATTAAGTAATCATTGATAATGGTTCCCAACCCATTATCGTATCTACGGCAGACTCGCCCACTACCGTATCTACGTGCACACACACATCGCGCCCATGTATGTGTGTGCATTCGTGCACATACACGTCGCCCGCGCGTGCATGAACACACACGGATTTACAGAGACTCTTAGTTGTAATCCCAAAGAGATGGTCTAAAGGATAAGAGAGATTGCTGGTCAGCAATCCTTTCCTCATTAAATTACATCAAAGCAGCAGACGGCCGCATTATCCACGAGACTGAGGATCTCAGGTCTTGACGGCATATACACTGAAATGCTTAAGAGAAAAAAGGTATTAATCTTCTCTGGAACTTCCTAATTGGTATCTATGAAATAGGCACATTACCTAAAGAAATGCTAAGATCAGTATATATTGCCCTACCGAAGGTCCTCGAGTGCTCACAGCATCGCACAATTGGTCTAATGTCTCATATTCTTAGAACTCTGCTGAAAATCATCCTACAGAGGATCAGAAGACAACTCCTACCCG
>NC_061839.1:25541380-25543880 GCF_019202785.1 Penaeus chinensis
AAGCCTACGCCGGATATGGCAAGGGGTTGCAGTGTACTAGGAAAGGAAAGAGAGATGATGCATTCGTGTAAACAAAGCGACGTCACAAGGCGGAAGGTCTGTGGATGTCACTTCAGCTATTGTGTGGGCAGAAGGCTTGGTATGTGTGAACTTGTGTTATTATAAAGGGTGTGTGCATAAGTTGAGAGAAAGATGCTTGGAGTATTTAGATATGTGTGGGCAGGCGGTGTGGCTTGTAGCTGAAACAAGTAGAGTCCTTTGGGTTTAGTTTAGTAGATATAATGCAGGTGTTGCTGTCGTAGGGAAGCTGAGCCTTTCAATGCTCGATCATGCTACCCGCCATAAGAAGTCAGAGAATGGAGTAAGACGCACCTAGCTAAACACTAATAACTTAATACTAGATAACTGTAATAATAGGAGAAAAAAAATAAGCCTAATAATAATAGCGATACAATACAGTGTCGAAAATAACAAGTCAAATGTGTGTGTGTGAATTCAAAGGAACACGAGACGTGTACGATGATAAGAATAAAAGTAGTAAACTTAACAATAATAGTAAAGTACAATGGCATAAACAAGCAACTCAAAGTAGTGTAATACACATATTCATGTGGATACAGAGAAACATGTAATAATAGTAAATAAATGTGCAGACAAACATAGGCAGACTTATAGCTCCTGACGAGAGAAACCAATACATGGTGACTAGGCGCTAACGGCGTTTGCGTCGTCAACGCCGACAGACAGTCTGCGTGCCAATGTCCTAATCAGGAAGCAACGATATAATGCAAAATTAAATATGACGATAGATATGCCAGTGACTGTAGATAGGAGACGAAAGCCGAAGGCTACGTGAAAGGAAGGAATAAAATCGAAGGGATCCAGCTGGTCGTCCAAAGAGGGGAGCTATCTCACGTTCATGATGGGGAGAGAAATGTTTTTAGTGGGGAGATCTAAGTAGGCTGGAGAGAGTGTCGGTGATGTGGGGGGTGTAAGAAAAAAGAAAATGGTGAGAAGACCGTAAGGTGATGATGAGTTGGGAGTCGAGTCGGCATGAGTCGACAAGGTCAGTATGGGTATTGTTGCAGCTGATGCTTAGTTACATATCGGAGAAGAGATACAGTGAGTATCAGGTAGTGTAAGTACGAATGGGTTATTGGTCGTGGCGTTTATCTGATCATACATACAGGAGGTGTGGACATCCCTGTGAAGTAGACTTCGGGACCTCTATTGACTGTTTCAGAGAGTGCCAGCGGCTCATAGCCCGTGGCGTCTAAGTACCATCTGGCCAAGGGGGAGATTCTCGTTTCCTCTCTGTGAAACTTCAGGAGAATGTCAAGTGCTGTGGCGTTAGATTAGACCTGTGCCTAAGATTTTCCAGCTTGGTTTAATGGTCAGGGGATTTGGGGCATACCCCTGGCAATGTCGGTTAGTCTGTCAACAAACTCATTCCCTCTGATGCCTATGTGGCTGGGAACCCACCTTATGATTATTCTTCTACCTAGTCCTCTATGGTGAGCTCAGTGGTCAGGAGAGTTTGTAAGCATACTAATAATAGACAGCAACATTCTCCTAGGGGATTTGATAAAGACTAGTGCTAACCACAAAGTTGTGGCTTAACAATGTCACCAGGGAAGACAAGGCTGTTTACTACAACAGAGGGATGACTGTACGCGATGCCTGACAAAGATATTTTACCATTTAAATTTGCACTGCTCACTCCATTGACCGCTCACTCAATGAGGGTTTATAGGGGCAACTATGTTGCATTTGTCTAGGGAGGGAAGATGCTGATGGCACTACCGGAGTCAATGAAGGAGAACACATCATTATTTTCAACATGGATGTTCATGAGGGGTGCCCCACAGGAAAGAATGTCGCCGAGAGTTCGTAACACTGTTACATAAGCACCTGGTTCAGGTAATTCATCTGAGTTAGGTGTCTAAAAAATGAGAGGCCGCGGAGTACTGTGGTTAACCTAACAAGCGATTGCGGGCATTTTTGGTCAGGGAACGTGCGGCAATCATCCCATCTATGGCCCTCGAGTTTGTGGAATGGGCAATATGCTCTAATATGACAGTTGCGAGGTCGGTGACCGTTGCGAAGACAACGATAGAAGGCATCTGGTTGGGAAACACAAACACTGGCAGAATCGCGTGAAGTGTAATTGTCGCGTAACAGGTGAGGTTGGGCACGTGCGGGCGAGCGGGCGGGGGAATGTGCGGCGCGGGCTGTAAGTTGCAAGGTCTATATGCCTATATAAGTCTTTTTAAGTATACTTATAGAGACCTTGGTAAGATGGGCGCGAGGTAAATCGGTCGGGAGAGCGCGGGGCGCTTATTGGTTCGTGTATCTGTGGAACTCTGTTGCAGGCCCGAGTGAAATGTGAAGGGATTAAACGGTCGTCGTCGGGTTGTGCAGTGATATGACTGACAGCTTCAACCAATTTTCTTTGGATTGTCGAATAAAATACAGCTTCTGCTGTTAATGACTTAAACGA
>NC_061839.1:25568880-25581380 GCF_019202785.1 Penaeus chinensis
CAATCATTACAATCATTATCATCACTAATAATACTTTTAACATAAATACCATCATACTAAATAGGATAATTATCATCATTATCGGCAATGTATTATTAATATCATCATCATCATTACTACTATTAAAAAAAACATCGTGTTACAAATGATTAATACACAAACACGAAAAGTGATGATACAGAATCTGATTTTTCTTTTTCTTTTTCTTCTTCTTTTTTTTTTTCTTTTTCTTTTTCGACCAGAAATCGAAAGAAGATAAATAAAAATACCAGTTGAGTCTACAGTGGTTTTTATTAAAGGTAAGGGTCTTATGTACAGGGATGCAGCGAGAGATCAGAGCACGGGGCCATGGGAGGCAAACGGCCGAAGGAAAAGGGGAAAAATATATATATAGTCCTACAAGTTACTACGCCAGCTGGTCATACTCTGGGAGGGTGAGGGGAGAGGGGAGAAAAAGAGGGGGAGAGGGAGAAGAGGAGGGAGAGAGGGAGAAAAAGAGGGAGAGAGGGAGAAGAGGAGGGGGAGAGGGAGAAGAGGAGGGAGAAAGGGAGAAAAAGAGGGGGAGAGGGAGAAAAGGAGGGGGAGAAGGAGAAGAGGAGAGGGAGATGGAGAAGAGGAGGGGGAGAAGAAGAGGGGGAGGGGAGAAAAGAAGGGGGGAGGGAGAAGAGGAGGGGGAGAGGGAGAAGTGGAGGGGGAGAGGGAGAAAAGAAGGGGGAAAGGAAGAAGAGGAGGGGGAGGGGGAGGGGGAGGGGAGAGGGAGAAAAGGAGGGGGAGAGGGACAAGAGGAGGGGGAGAGGGACAAGAGGAGGGGGAGAGGGAGAAGAAGAAGGGGGGAGGGAGAAGTGGAGGGGGAGAGGGAGAAAAGAAAGGGGGAGGGAGAAGAGGAGGGGGAGGGGGAGGGGGAGGGGAGAGGGAGAAAAGGAGGGGGAGAGGGACAAGAGGAGGGGGAGAGGGACAAGAGGAGGGGGAGAGGGAGAGGGAGAAGTTGGGGGGAGAAGCAGAGGGGAGGGGGAAAAAAGAAGGGGGAGGGGGAGAAAAGAAGGGGGAGGGGGAGAAAGGAAGGGGGAGAGGGAGAAAAGGAGGAGGAAAGGGAGAAGTGGAGGGGGAGAGGGAGAGAGAGAAGAGGAGGGGAAGAGGGGAAGTGGAGTAGGAGAGGGAGTGGGAGAGGGAGTGGGAGAAGAAGGGGAAAGATAGGGTGGAAAGGGGATGGGAAGGGAGAGGAACAGGGAGGGAGAAGGGAGGGATGGGAAAGGGATAGGCGGTAGAAGGGTAGAAAAAAAGCTAGAATGAAGGATAGGAGAATGAAAAGGACACGAGAGGGGAGGGATAAGAGGTAAAAAGGAAGAAAAATAGGTAAGGATACGACAGATAAAAATTATAAAAAGGAAGAGGAGGAGAGAGAAGATGAAAAGGGAAGGAAAGACAGCAGGAGAACAGGAAGAGGAAGGACGCAAGGCTGAAAGGTGCGAGAGATCAGGAAGGGAGGAAAGAGAAGGAAGAAGGACAAGAAGAATATTAGATAAGGAGAGAGGGAGGAAAAAGGGCATAAAGAAGAAAAAAGAGATATAGAGCAAATCGGTTTAGTGATTGTGCATACATGTTTACACAAGAAAACAAATTAATGATTTAATGTGTAAAGATCTTAGTTATATACTCATCTATATATATATATATATATATATATATACATATGTATATATATATACATATACATATACATATACATACTTGTGTGTGTGAATGTGTGGAAATGTAAATGTGTGTGTGTGTGTGTTTGTGTGTGTGTGTGTGTGTGTGTGTGTGTGTGTGTGTGTGTGTGTGTGTGTGTGTGTGTGTGTGTGTGTGTGTGTGTGTGTGTGTGTGTGTGTGTGTGTGTGTGTGTGTGTGTGTGTGTGTGTGTGTGTGTGTGTGTGTGTGTGTGTGTGTGTGTGTGTGTGTGTATGTGTGTGTGTGTGTGTTTGTGTGTGTGTGTGCGTTTGCCTGTGTATATGCATATACAAACACATATTCAATATCACTTGAAAAACAACAAAATGTACCGGAAAAATTAGAATTATCCAGAAAACTTCCACCTCTATGCAAAGTGCACCCTAAGCTTGCAAGTGCATAGGCAATAGTACAGAGGAAAACTACAATTGATTAATTTGCATGCTGAACTTCAATCCACTTCTATCAAGATCAGAATAAATATATTTACAACGTTCATATACAAAGAGTTTTGGGCTCAATTGTTATCTGTAGAAAACTCCTTAACAAAAAAACGGAGATTTTAATGGAATGCTAAGTTCAACATACTGATTAATGCGGGAGAAACAGAAAAAAAAGGAATGAAGAGTGGAGAAAAGCATCACGAAGAAAGATAAAATGGATAATAGGGAGACGGAAGGATTGTAATAAGAATAAGTCGCTGATACAAAAATAAAGTTGTAAAAAACAAGAGAAAATCATCAGGAAAAAAAATAAAGCAACAGAAAATGGAATCAAAGCATCACAAGAGAAAGAAAACGGGAAATGTGGAGAGAAAAGCGCGGGTAAGAGAGAGAGAGAGAGAAAAAAAGGAAGAAAGGAAAAAGGAAAGAAAATATAAAGGGGAAGGTGACACGTTTGCCTCTGAAGGAACTTGTGGACATTGAAACAAAAAAAAAAGCCAGCCGTTGTCCATTAAAGAATTTGTATGTCAAAAAAAGTTTACAGTCTAGATCTTTCTTGCTGAATTTCCAGTTTTCAGTAATGTAAACATGCTATGTCTTACCTCTATGAACAACATATTCATACAGACACAAAAATAAACGATTCATATAAAACGCACACACATTCAGATAAATAGTACCTCAGGCATACACACACACACACGCAACCATAATACAAATAACACAGGTATTTTCCAATTTATGTCTGACCAAACATATTTACGAAAGTAGTTGAAAAATGACACTCATAATCGATAAGAATAATACGCATACACATACAAACATGCTGCATTCCCTCCACACATAGATTACAACATTTTGCTTTGAATTCAAGCTACACATCATTTGGTTTTTTTAATTCCTCTTCACCAAAAAAAAAAAAAAAAAAAAATAGTTACAACTGAAGGTACATAGCATGACGGGAATTGATGAAAGCTTGTTCATTGACCATGAGAGTTCAACCACCACACTGCAGGCGTTAACTCCGTGGACTGAAAACTGGTTATTGACATTTTTTTCTTTTTTTTTTTTTTTTTGGTCCTGAGTGTTTTTATTTATATATACACGTGACAAAAAAATAATAAATCCAGCCTTAAAAAACTAGGGGAGTAGACTGTACTGTATATTTACATCAAACCACCTCCTACTGTATAATAAAATCAACTCTCGTACAAAAAAAAAATCTGATAGTGAATAGTTTTGTATACCAACGCCACAAACTGCTATGAATACAAAAATATCTGTAAAAATACATCAAGAGTTGTATGCATGAACCCTGACGAGTTAATGTGAAGAGAATAAATTACATTTTAAATAAATAACATGTATACTCCTGAAGCATTTTGGAGCATACATCATTATCATCTATAAGGAGGAATTCAAGGATCGGGGAAAATAAATATGAAATAAATAAATAAATAACAAAAGAGATGATCAAATAATCAACCTTTTTAAATGTAGGGCTAAATACACTTTTTATCAATAATTTATAGGTTTAAAGAATAGAGAGAGAGAACAGATTTGTAGATTATACATAACACATTTTTTACGCCTGTATGAAGGCTCCTCAGGGTTCCGAAAATCGAGAAAAATGGTCCCAAAAATACAAAAAATACAAGATTTTAGAATTGCTACTCGTACAATTTCGTTTCGTCGAGTGAAGAAATAGGCACATTTTTTTCTTAAAATTTGGTGCTTTATATTCAAATAAGATTCGATTCGTAAAATCATCATTGAGTAACAATGGCTAAAACCTTCGTCAATATGGCATTATCGCATTTTAGCAAACTTATTGCAAGCTCACCATGAACCAAGGCGTAACCGGTGGGAACGAGGCAAGGGAGTTACGTCCTTGTGGTACCTACCAGTACAGGTCAAAATCGGGGGCGATGCTCGGGGCTCTCCTTCATAAATCACCATGGCAGCTAACACATCATTTATTTGTTTGCTTTTTCTTGGCAATCGCCTTTACTCTATCTACATCCAAATATTACTTATTTATCAAGAAAGCCAAGGTTTATTTCTCAACACTACAGCGGTTATCAAAACCTTCACTGACTCCATAGCTGCAGCCGTGGGAAAAAAAACAAAAAGAAAGGTGTCTCGTAACGCCCGTTTTCTGTACTTCGTCGGGGGAGGAAAACGAGCCTTAGGAGAGAACTTCAATTCCCAAGAGCTTCAAAACCCTAAGATAAATAATAAATATGGAAAAAGTGGATCCCGAGCATCGCTTGATCCCGGTGCTACTGACACTACAACAACAACAATGGGGACTGGGGGAAGGGGGGGTGGCAGGTCGACGGGAACCAGCCCGCCGTCCACGACCTACTCTGAGAGGCCCTAAGTGGAAGTACTACTACAGGGACCCTTTGTGGAAAGTTAAGAGTTGTTTTTTGCACCCTTAGCGATAAGTGTTTTATATTGTTTGCACTCGTAGTGGAGGACTTGAGAGTGTGTCGCACTACGGGGTTTATAAGGGCCCTCGAAAGGAGCTTTATCACTGGAGAAGAGAGATTCCACTAACATGTAGACAGCCGTTTCACCACAACAGCCCGGCGGCGAGGAGGCTGCTCGGCCTCTCCCTCGCCTGGGCGAGCACTTTGATAGTGTCAATGTAAACATCATAAGTTACTTCGGAAGTATATTAAATTTGAAATAATTTTCTTGCACGATAGCACACTCGGAGGAAAGTAAGGGAGAAAGTTGACATTCCTCCGGCGTGGTGGTGCTGCTGCCGCCGATGCCGCGCCACTCGCTCCTCAGTCACTCAGTGTCTTTTCGCGCACTTACTTGCTCTCGTCTTTGCTCAGATCATCTTTCTGTGATTTTTCCAATACATTATTCACTTGCACAATCTTATTTTCCTTTATTTCCGCCTTTCGTCGCCACTTACGAGATTTCTGAATTCGAGAAAACATGTTGAATACCATCTTCGTCAGCCACGTAAAAGCTAGCCAGTATGTTTGACACCATACCAACAATCCCATAATCAATCATGCAAAATGCACGCGAGATATCTTGTGACGTCACCAAGAATGCAGGTTGTCAGGCGGGTCTGGTGGTGGGGGAAGGTAGAGGTGGAGGGGGAGAGGGAGGAAGGGCGGGGAGGGAGAAAGAGGGGCGGAGGGAGGGAGGGAGGGCGGTGGAGCAGCGGCACCAGAAGTAGGTCATGCAGCAGCAGCATTATCTGTCGTCATCGCCTGCGCCAGCCACAGCCATCGCCATCCTCGCTCCTCCGCCTTCCCAACTCCCACAGAGATTGGTGATGTCTGTGGGATCAGAACGTCGGAGGCAAAACTAACTCATTTCAGGCCTTCCTGTTCACGATGCCGCCTTTGTTGTTAACTCATTCTGCTGCCCGCCCGCCGGTCACTGCTGAGTCCTGTTTGTCAGTCTTTGTGTCAAGAATTGCATGTACTGCTGCTTGTCTGCTTCTCAGTGGCTCTTTGTTCCTGGCTTATGTGGGATCATGTCAGTCAGGGAATTTACGTCTTGCCTTCTTGCATGTGGCAATGTCCTTCTGTATTCCACATTACACCATATTGTAGTGTCTGTTATTAGCACTAATGTTTTAATAAATAAAATAAATATTTGCGGTTATATGTCGTCACAAGTCATGTAGTCGGTGGATTAAGGAAGGGTGCACTGAAACCCGTGTGAGTTTAGCGTGTACCATGTCCTGTTTTCAGACGTAAGGGGGCTTGCGAGCCGAGATGTCGAGTTCTGCTTGTGTAGGTCAAGTGCTTAGTGCAGGGGAGGGCAGGTCGGGGTGGAGGGGTGGGGGAAGGTAGTGATGCTGACAGCCATGGAGTGTCTGCGCGTACATATGCCTCTCTTACACTCGCACACCCTCCTGCTGCCTTGCTTTTATTGAATATCTATTGTTGCTTCGTTTTAAAAACATCTGTCTTCCCGGCGCTAGCAGTCCTTCCTGAACGCCAGCGCCGCGGAGAGTCATCAGATTGCCTGGAAAGTGCGGGGTCCGGGGTGAGTCGAGGAATTTCGTTGTTGAGTCGTGTTCCAGGCGCACCGTCCAGCGCGGGCAACCCAAAAACTAGTATCCGGAGACCAAGATCCTGGGCTGGAGCCGAGGTCCGGGTGAGAGACAACCCCTTTCCGGGCGGGAGGCGGCGTGACCCAGATGGGAAGTGGGTCGCTGGCGCTCTCTCCCGCGCCGCCGCCCCCAGCCCACCCCGCCCCGCACCCACCGACGCCCCACACCCCCCGTCCACCCGCCCCGCACCCATCGCGGCCCGCTCCCCGCTCCTCCGCCTCGCCGCGATCTCTGCATGTCAGAGCTGGAACACGAGATTCTGTCCCACAAGCGCATGTAGATCCGCATGCAGGGGCGCTGGGAAGGGACGGGCAGTAGGGGCGACCGCAGAACCAGAGGTGGGACGAGGGCTGGTGCAGGGGGAGGGGGGAGCGGGAGAGGGGTGGCATCTTCAAGACCCGGGGCTGTGGCTAACAGCTTTCACTTCACTCCCAACCTGTGTTTCTCTCTCCCTCTTTCTCTCACAGAACACACAACACAAGTCCACGGCCAATGTCAAGGGTGAAGAAGGCGTCCCAGGGGCAGCTCCTGTGAGAGAGCTGACCGAAGCTCCGGCCCCACCAGCAGGCACAGGTCATACCAGCCTGCCTGCGCATCCTGTTCTGGGACAGCTTTTATTAGCAGAAGGGTTCTCAGATAGATACAGTGTCATTCTTGGCACAACATTGTCTCTTATAGTCGTTTCAGTTTACTATTACATCGGCTCGTTCGGCATGAAGACTTCAGAATGAACTGTTATGAGCATCAACACATTTCAAAATCACTTGAGCCGCAGAAATGGCTCTCACGGTCGAAAACATTTCTCGTGGCGTCCGGCGCGTTGTTGGCGTCTACCTCTTCTCTTGGGTAAGGTAAATAAGGAAATAAATAAGAACCGGGCGAGACAGAAGCAACGTGAGAGGCGAGGGCGGGTTGGCTTCAATCCCTGGCGACGCGCTTGTGGATTTGATAGTGCTTGAGCAGGTGAGCCTTTTGTCGGAACGCCTTCCCGCAGGTCTCGCACTTGAAGGGCTTCTCGCCTGTATGCGTGCGTAGGTGGACTTTGATGTTGGACTTGTTGAGGAAGCCGCGGTTGCACACGGTGCAGCGGTGGATGGGCTTGTCTTTGGTGCCCTCGGTAGCGATAGGCAGTTTTGTACTCTTGTTCATGCGGTTGCGGTTCTTGTTCTTCATGCCCGGGAAATCCAGGCCGAGCTTGGTGGAGGAGAGGTCGGTGGACTCGGGCGAGGCCATCTGGGTCTTGTCCAGGTACGACCTGTTGTCATATTTGCCTGTGGTGAGGAGGTCATCCGTGGTAGTCACGGCGAAACTGTTGGGGTCCGTGGTGTGCGGCATAGAGTCCTTTTGTGTGTAGTAATGGGAGCGCGCGAACATGGGGTCGGCCTTCAGAAGTCCTCCTCCGACGTCCTTCAAGCCCTGTGTGAGTCGCGCCTGTAGAATAGGCATCGATATTTCGTTTTTATGGCAATTCCCATCCGACATGAGGCCTTGCAAGTAGTTGTTATTGGTGACAGCTCCTGCGGCCAGAAGCGAAGTCAGCATCGGAGAGTGCGTGGGCGTTTGTGCGTACTCTATGGTGCTGTGGGTGATGGTGGTGGTGGAGGGTTGGGGCACCTGCGTCGCCACGGACAGGCCTGTCGGCGACATGGTAGAGTTGACCATAGGGTCCGAGGGCTCCACCTTGACGCCGCCGCTCATGCTCTCGAAGAACGCCTCGATGTCCTGGAACTCGGGGGCGTTGAGCGGCTCCAGGGACTCCGGCAGCATGATGTTGTTGATGCTTGTGTTGATGTTGTTGTCGGCGATGGCGCTGCCGATGATAGAGGCGATGTCATCGATGTCTTGCGAGATGGAGTAGCCCGTATGGCAACCGTCGGGCTTCTGCGTGGACGAGAGGGGCGACGTGGTGGTGGTGACGGGCTCGGGCGTCCCGGTGTAGCCCAGGAAGGTGTTGGTGTTGGTGATGGCGCCCTTGTATTGGCTCCCGGGGGAGTTGGACGAGGTGGACGAACTGTCATGGCGAGACGAGGCCGACGTGTCCGGCGACGCCGTCAGGTAGTCTAGAGGCTCGAGCGGCTTCAGCTCGGCGAAGGTGGAGTTCGGAGGCGGCAGATCCCGCAGGAAGGAGTCCAGGGGGTCCATGGCGGCCTTGGGGTCCGTGGCGTAGCGTGGTTCGAGCAGGTCCTCATGAACCCACGCATGGACACCATCAGGGGAGTCCGCGGGCTGAGGGTAGAATTTCATCTGGGCTCCTGGCTGGGGCGTGGCTGCGGTTGTGGGTGGGGGCGTGGTGCATGAAGCGTGTGGACGCGGTCAGATGGCACCCAGCATCATATAGCCCCTGTAACGGCCTCCACCCGCGCGCCTGCAACATATACAATAAACAAAAGTTAAAACACATAGAGGGACAGATGCACAAGATGGTACACACCTGCACGCCATACACAGCTGCCTGTACAGACACTCATCCTCACATCAAACAGCATTCACGTCTAACAGACACCACGTCAAACCACATATGCAGATCACACAGCAGTTATCAAGACCTACTTTCAAAACACAGACATACATACACGCTGTAGTCATAAAAAAAGACATTCACACTACTCCAAAGCAATCGCAGCACACAGAGCCAAAGTACACCCCCAATACCGAGTAAACACCAAATTTAAATAACAACCACGGCATCCAACCAAAGCGTACCAACACACCAACCAAACACAGTACAATCACAAAACAAACAGCATTCACGAAACATCCACAGCCAACACTATACAAACAACACAGCGCACGCGAAAGATAGTCAAGATACAAACACACGTCATGAAGAAGCAAGAGTCTGATATGTCAAATGTGTCTGTCGAAAGAACCGAACAGTCCATTTGTTTGTGTTGTAGAACTGACACAATCACTCACACAGCTCCCATACAAAGAAGCACACATAGGTATACAGGCGACATTGCATAGAGAATGACAGACGGTACACAAGTGCTCAGTAAATATTATATATACAATATTGATAAAAAGTATATCCATATATATGAGATCATTTGGGCTCCAGCCTTCTACTGCAACGCTACCGCAAGAGTGGCGGAGCAACACCAGGTCACTGGTGATATTGCTCAAGAAAGAAGTAAAGACAAGAGAAGCCAGTGTAGGAAATCAATAATTATGCATTCTGTCAGGGAGGAAAAATAATGTCATGCGTGAGAAACACAAAGGAAGCATTACATTACAGAAACAAAAAAGTACGACATGCACATCAAACTCAGCGCCTGTGCATGGCACAAGCACCTACCTTTCTTGAGCCCTTTATACGCGATGTCTTAGACATGCACACAACTTCACTGACAGACTATAACATTCCTGAGTGTCGACTGATCCATCACCATAACTATTAACAATTGTGGGCGTCCTCAGACCGGTGTCGGCCGGCGCGAGGCGGGAGGAAAGGCGCAGGCGCTCCTCTGTGTTACGTCCCGTTCGCCAGATCTGTCCCGTGGGCATTGCTAAATGTTAATGTACAAGTGTAGACGTGTCTGGACTAGGGTAGGGCAAACGATAGTGGATGTGTGTAATCAGGCTACTCATGCATTTATGTGGGGGCGACGGTGTCATTTTATCTCTAAATGAAAAATAAAAACGTATATATTTCTTCAGGGCAGACACTATGGCTACTGAAATATAAATTTCTGTACTTGACCATGTTCTTGTACTAATATGAAACCGATAAAACAGATGTTCATTTTAAGACAATAGGAGACGGTTCTGTGTAATTTTAAATATGCAAACTTCATAGATGACAAAGAAACGTATCTAAGAGAAAAAAAACAAAACATTACCAGATATTACAAAATATTCTTATGTAATGCTCAGTCTTCAGTGATGTGAATAACGTTAATAGTAACTAATTCTTTCTGATCTCACCCCATGCATTTAGTAGAGCATAAGTTATCTGGCGCGTCAGAAGTTAAGGGCCATTAGCGTACTAAAGGGCGAAATGCTCTAGCCTTTATCACCCACTATATATTTGCCTGCAATAACTTACCCTCCCCCTCAACCCATACACCCTTATACCTCCTGCGTCTAACAAGCGTTGGCCATTATTATCATTAATGAGATATTATCATATGAAAAAGACAAAAAAAGAAAAAAAAAACAATGTAACAATAGTAATCATTTACGGTGCAGCGGGACTCGTTTAAATAGAAGCTTACACGACTGGTTAGCTTGTGACAATGTGCGTATTGTGTTGTAAATGAGGAACCAGCCAAGTAGGGCACTGATGAATAGCCACTACAGGATGTATGGTCTGTTGCTGAGAACAGCGGTAGTGTTTTTCTCTTTTTCTGTCTCTCTCATTTGTTTTAATTTCTTGTTTAAATATAAATGGCTTATTGGGTGATATGTGTTTTGTATGTGTCTAAGATTATGCTTATGTACCAATTCAGTGTTGTTTAATGATCATTCTAGAGTTTCCAACAAACATTCCTTAATCATAACTATATCTTAAATCATGCGTATTTCTTCAAAGTCAAATTGAGCTAAAGGACATAATATTCAAAACGGAAAAAATATAAAGTGAGCATGACGTCATTTCTGAGAAGGAAAAATGAAGGGAAAGTTTTCAAGTTTGTGTTTGGATGCGACGTTGCGCCAGGGTGAGTGGCCGTGAGCGCAGTCAAGGACCTGGCAAGGGCTGTCATTACCGAGTCGGTTTAAAGCGGCTTCAAAGAAAATAATAATAATGAATAATAAGCAAGGTCGCATTAAGTCTATTTGTCTCTTTATATATGCATATATATATATATATATATATATATATATATGTATATATATATATATATACACATATATGTGTGTGTGTGTGTGTGTGTGTGTGCATATATATGTGTATATGTATATATATATATATATATATATATATATATATTTACATGTGTGCGTGTGCGTGCTCGTGTGTATACATATATACATATGTACATACACAAACACGCATATACATGTGTCGACGATATATATGTGTATATATATGTATATATGTACATATATTTATATATACTTAAATATATACACATATATATACATATATACACATATATATACTTTTGTATATATACACTTATATATATATATATATACACACATACATATAAATATACATATACACACACACACACACACACACACACACACTCACACACACACACACACACCTACACACACACACGCACACACACACACACACACACACAAGTGGTGTGTGTGTGTGTGTGTGTGTGTGTGTGTGTGTGTGTGTGTGTGTGTGTGTGTATGTGTGTGTGTGTGTATGTATGTGTGTGTATGTATATGTATATATATGTGTGTATGTATATATATATATGTGTGTGTGTGTGTGTGTGTGTATGTGTGTGTGTGTGTGTGTGTGTGTGTATGTGTGTGTGTGTGTGTGTGTGTGTGTGTGTGTGTGTGTGTGTGTGTGTGGTGTGTGTGTGTGTGTGTGTGTGTGTGTTTGTGTGTGTGTGTGTGCGCTCGCGTCTATCGTCGACTGCCTTCTTCCCTATCCTACTCCCCCAAACAATCCCTCTCGTTCATACGATATTGAAAAAGAAGCAAAATAAGGTAGATCTACCCCCCCCCCCCCCCCTTCCCGCAACCCCATCTCCTTCGCAAAATTTTGGAAGAGCAAACGGAAGGCAAGACGGAGCTTCTCGGAGACGATTAGGTGCAACATTTCACTGGCCTTCGGGAGCGTATTTTAACGTCGTAAGTCCCGCGTAACCAAAACACCATTTCGATGTCTCGCTGGCCTATAACATGTGGTCTGTAATGGATGTTAATTCGACCACGTGGTACCTGAGGGTGCCGTTAGTTCCGCTTGCCGCCGCCAGATGGGAGGAGTGTCGATGTCAGAGTTGCCAGTGGCTTCGGGAGCTAAAGACAAGCTTTCCTTACTTCTACAAAAAAAATTGTCTAGGTGTATCCGCAACATCCCAACAAAAGGGAATCTAAATGAATGCAACTTATATACCCGTCCTCTACATCGAGAAGCATCTACATGAAACAAATCAAACACCAAAAATATATATATATACGACGAACAAACCCAAAGGGAAATAAATAGCCACGCCTGCCGAAGGAAACAGAGGTTCTCAACCTTGAGACCTTGGCAGCGCTGGTTGGCGTCTCACTTTCTACTCTGACACACATAGGAGCGAGTGCCACCTTGCTGCGTACCGAGAGACCGCACTCGTGGC
>NC_061839.1:25588880-25591380 GCF_019202785.1 Penaeus chinensis
TGGCTGACTCACTCTCTTCCATCCACAAAAAGACACTAGCACCCTCCCCCCTAAAACCACACAGTAAATGTATTTATATCTGCAGAGTACAGCCTCGGGAAAGATATAATTAAAAAGAAGTCTCATAACATCTCTAAAAACGCTATCATATCTCCGGGTTGCATTAAGGCGAAGCGTAAGGTAGATGGCGCCAAAGCCGCACAACCGACCAAGCAAACGAGTGCAGTTCACAAATAACAAAGTCATTCGCGAAGAGAAAGGAGGAGAGAGAGAGAGAGAAGGAAAAAAATGACAGTAGCACGCGAGTTCAACGACCTGAGTCCGCGCATACCTGAACCACCTGATGATGAAAGCAAAACAACTCCTGCAACCGCGTAAGTCGATTAAAAGCCAAGTTCTTTGCCCTTACGTGGGTGAAATCGACAGGTGCGGCGCGTGAGTCTCGGCGTGGGGGAACAGATGAACGCTTTCTCCGCCACTACCGGACGTTGGCCTGTTCAATCCACACCCCCACCCCCCCTCCTCCTCCTTCCCCTTCCCCCTCCTACTTCTTCGCCCCCCCCCTCCTCCTCTCCACTACCTTCCTACATTTCTATTTCTTTTCTTATCTTGGCATCTACGCTTATCTTTACGCTTTGATAATTGTCTTTGAACAATGGCTGCAACCGCTGTGTCGCCCACGCTTTCTCTGCTCCTCTATTTTTCTGTGACTGTCTCTCTCTGTGTATATATCTACTTGTGTGTGTAAGGAGGGGCCCTCTGTATCTATTTGTTTATCTGTATATCTATAAGTCTCTCTCTCTCTTTCTCTTTCTTTTTTTCTTTCTTTCTTTCTTTCTTTCTTTCTTTCTTTCTTTCTTTCTTTCTTTCTTTCTCTCTCTCTCTCTCTCTCTCTCTCTCTCTCTCTCTCTCTCTCTCTCTCTCTCTCTCTTTATCTGTCTATCTACATATCTCTCTATATCTATCTCCATTTCTGTTTCTATTTCAATCTCTCTCTCTCTACCTCTATCTTCCTCTCCCTCTCTCCCACTCATTCAGATCCCCACTCCTCTCACCGCGACCTTGGCACGTCTTCCCTTGCCACGCCGACCCCTTTATTGCCAGAGCTGAAGACTTTCCTGAACTGGAACATTGGGTTATGGGATGTGTAAATCTGGAGCAAGATCGGCGTGCACTGCGAGAGTCGAGAACGGCGAGGATGACACGGCACTCGCTCTCCTGACCTGGCCATAACACAGATCGGGAGTCTCGAGTGCGATTCTGGAGCGGGCGTTTGATTTTACGCAAAAGGGGGGTAAAGGAAACAAAAACAAAACAAAAGAATTAAATAAATAGAAATAAAAACGAAAATACAACAGGTTGATTATGTCTGTGTGTTTTTTTTTTTACCTTTTTTTCTTTGGCTAAGATTTTATATTTTATTTTGAGTGTCTTTAACGGTTAAATGTTTCCTCTTCTTTTTTGTTTCTTCTGTGTTTTTTTTTTTGTTTTTTTTTTTAGAAGTTTCGACGTGGAAGATGTCAAAGTGGTCGTTAATTTCTGTCCTAAAATCAATCCAAAATACGGTATATACTGTAGGTAAAACAGATCTATATAACTACGTCAGTTCAAACTCGTTATATACACCGTATACACTCAAATCAAAATTGCGTATCATGAATTTCAATCTACTTTCGAAATTTCCGATAAACATTTATTGATTGCATTAAGATATCATTCGAGACAAGCAGGATTCACGATTCACTAATTCACTAATCCAATTTCTAATCATAATCACCGTCCTAGATTTTCGAAGACATTTCCATGAATGAACAACCGTGGCGGCGTTCATTAAGGAAATGATGGTTGGTCTAATTGCTCTCAGCTGTTTACATCCTGTGTATATGTGAATGAACAACTAAATATATATATAAAAAATATATGAGTTAAAATCAATCATATGATGAAAAATATAAAATAAAAACTAAGGTAAAACAAATAAACAAATAAAAAACGAAACAAAAACAAAAGACAAGAATATAAAGTAAACAGAATGATGGAGCTTGATTTAAAAAACAAGGAGTAATCATAACGAAGAATGAGCAAGAGCAAGAGAGAGACGGAAGGAAGTGAAAGTAGACAGAATCGAGTGAGAGTAAGAAAGGGCGATCGAGGAGGAGTAAGAGCAAATGAGAGTAAGGGGAAAAAAACAAGTGAGAGTAAACGGAGACTGGCATTAAGAAAGTGAGTATGAAAGAAAGAAATGTGACACGTTGATAAATTTAGAGAGAGATAGTGTGGTAGGAGTGAAATCAAAGAAAGAATAGAGAGGAAAGAAAGAAAAATGTTGCGAATAAAAAATGTATCACAAACATAACACTTACGTATTCTCTCGCAGGGATACCTTGTACATACACAAAAACGTGCGATGGAATGTGAGCTTACCTGCAAAGAAACAAACAAACATTAGTTCAACATTCATGGAGATTCGTTACAGAAATAAATAAACAGAAAAACTCAA
>NC_061839.1:25596380-25603880 GCF_019202785.1 Penaeus chinensis
ATGTATGAGGAAATAACACCAGGTATGAGGTATTAGATATCAGGAGATCAGACCGTGCATGAATTATAAGGCACGAAGTGATAATTATGTAGACGGTATAAGACGGTATAAGGAGATCAGACCATAAATAAAGTGTATTGGATAGAGAGGTAAGAGAACTTATCAGGTTGTAACTATAAGGACGCAGAAGAACGTATCAGGCATAAAGTATAAGTAGATAAGTAAAGACTTCGCGTATCCAGTGATAAAACCACTTATAGAATACAAGAACGTGAGAGAACGCGCCAGGTATAAGGAGATAAAAACCTGAAGAATAAGGTAAACGAATATCTTATAATAAAACATCGATTCATTTATATCACGTTAGGTTTTAGTAACGATAAAAAAAAATGTCTCTCTTCTCGAACGTTAGTGATGGTGACGTAGAGTGACGAAATGGCGTAGGATAATGAAGCTTGTATGGTGTAGTAGATTGGCCATAAAAGTATGAACAGAGATGATGGTAGATGAATAATTAGGAATCATTAAGAGGGGCAATGGTCTTTTTTTAATCGTGAAGAAGGTCGATGCGCCTCCACACTTACGCTTCTTGGGAGATTACACAGCACGGAGGACGCTTGCATTGCGTCATCGCTCCCTTTCCCTCTCTCCCTTCCTCCCTATTTTATTCTTCACCTTCTCTCTCTCTTTTCCCTTTCTTCTCACCTTTCCCCTCTTCGATCTTTCGGCTCTTTTTTTTGTTTTGTTTTTCTTGCCTCACTTTGTCTCTTTTATTATTGTATTATCTCCATCTTTGTTTCTTTTGCTCTCTTTCTTTTTTCTTTCCTCTTTCGTTTTTCGTTTTCTTCCCTTCGTCTCTTTTGGTTCGCCCCTTTTACATTCTCTTTCATGTCCTATCTTCCTTCTTTCCTCCCTCTCTCCCTCCTCTCTTCTCACCCCCCCTCCCCCCCTCCTGCCAAGCACCGCAATCGCGTGCACAACCTTGTCCTCCGCTGCAACTCTTTCAGAATTGATATACGCTTGATTGTTGGTAATTGTTGCCCCCCCCCCCTTCCCCTCCTTTATTTTCCTTCCTTCCTCTCTATCCTCCTTCTTCTCTTACATATATACAGATACACACACACACACACACACACACACACACACACACACATATATATATAAACAATGCCGCAACATCAAATGAACAGACACATATATGTCTGTGTGTGTGTGTGTGCGTGTGCGTGTGTGTCCTTGTTTGTGTGTCTGTATGCATGCATGTATATAAGGTTTCTGTTGTGGGGAGGAGAGGGGGGAGGGAGGGAGATGGGAAACTATAATGGGGATCCGGGTATCGGGGTGCTCGGCGGGAGGGGGGTAGGAAGTGCCTCGACTGCCACTTAACCTCCTCCTCAAAGACAAAAGCCTCACGATTTATTTATTTTCCTTATCTGTCTTTAAGATAACCATTGTTGACGCCTATTATTATTTTCTGCTTAATATTCAGGCTCTTTGTTTGATGTGAAGCTTTGAAAGACACGTACAATGGAGCCTCTCTCTATCTGTCTCTGTTTCTCTCCTTCTGTCTCTCTCTTTGTCTCTCTCTCTCTATTATCTCCCCCTCTATCCCTGCCTCTCCCCCTTCCCTTCCCCCATCCCTCACCCTTCCACCGCCGCCCCGCCAGCCAATCAGCTTTGGAGTTACACAATAGTACATCATTATGGTAGTTTACACATGATTCTCAACCTCCCCCCCAACTCACCTTTCCTTCCACTATAGAGGGGGAGGGGGGAGTAAGAGAAGGTAGGGGGGAGGTAAAACTTGAGATGTGGGGTGGTGGAGGACGTGAGAGGGGGAGGGGGAGGGGGAAGGAGGGAGAGGGGGGGAAGGAGCTCAAGGTAACGTGGGAACGAGTCATTGCTGTCATGATAGTCTCAACCTTCCATCCGCCATCTTAATAATTATGATTTTTGCTTCTAGTGTTGTTCACTGCGTGTCAGACTGGGGGTCACGTGACCTCGAGCGTGAGTGCGTGCGGTGTGTATGTGTATCGTTGTATATGGCTGTGTGTTTGTAAGTGCATTTGTGTGTTGTGTCTTACTTGTGTTTTTAGTGAATGTTTGTGGAAGCAAATACCTTCTTTTTCTCTCTATTGTTTATGAGTGAAATCGCATTTTCATTGACGCTTGCCTCTTTTTTACGTTTGGTCATCTATGTATGTATTTTTTTTATCGTGTACGTGTGTCTACGTGAGTATATGTTCTTTCCAATGTGTGTGTGCGTGCGTGCGCTCTTCTGCAAGCTTGTAAGTGCGTTTGTGTGTGTGTAAAAGTATGTAGGTCATTGCCAGACTCAACCAAGCGGGACTCCGTTCCTCCGTATTTACAGATCCTTCCTTCCCTCTCCGTTAATTCCTCGTCCCCCCTCCTCTTCCCTCTCTGTCCATTCCTCATTTCCCCTCTTCTTCCCTTTTCTTAACTCTCCGCTGATTCGTTGTTTCCGCTTTCCCCCTCTTCTCCCCTCTCCGTTTCCCCTCTTCTTCTCTCTCTAATATTTCCTCTTTCCCGTTCTTCTTCCCTCTTCGTTTATCCCACATCTTCCCTGGCACAATCTAGTGATTTCTCTACTTTGTTTCTCCCTTCTTTGTTGACTTATTTTTCCTCCTCTCCTACCCTTTCCATTCTTTTCCTTCTTTAGACTCTCTCATTTGCCTCCTCTTTCTTCCCCCCCCCCCCTTCCCTGTTATCCCTTTCCTCTCTACTTTCCTCTCCTCCCTTTTCCTCTGACTCCTGCTTCCTCTTCTCTTCCTTCCCTTTTTCTCTTCTCCATTCCGTTGCCTCCTCATCCTTAAAGAGTCGCTTTTTTATGGGAGTTATCATCGTCTGCCTATCTGCATATACATCCCTGACCAAATTAAGAGAAAAAGGAAAAAAAAACACAACAAACTGCATTTATTTATTGATTCGTCTAACTGTGTTTGTGCGTGCGTAAGTACTTGTGCGTGTGCTTGTGCTTGTGTGTGTGTGTGTGTGTGTGTGTGTGTGTGTGTGTGTGTGTGTGTGTGTGTGTGTGTGTGTGTGTGTGTGTGTGTGTGTGTGTGTGTGTGTGCGTGTGTGTGTGTGCGTGTGCGTGTGTGTGTGTGTGTGTTAGTTTATCAAGTTGATGAGGTTATCATCCTTGTCTCGCATTGCGCAAGCCGTCTCGTAGACACGTATTGAGGCCACTTAAAAAAAAAAAAAAAAAAAAAAAAAAAAAAAAAGACTCGTTTGATTCTTAAATTCTCGGCCATTCCAGAAAAAAAAACTAAAAAAAAAAAAAAAAAAGACTTTATTCTATATCTACATCACTAAGGACGACCCTAATATCCAGGTGGTCGCAACGGGGGACAATACAAGGCGAGGCAGAGGGAGTGACGCAACGACTTACGAAATACAGTGGTCGTAGTAAGGGACACGACACAAACGAACGCGGGATAATAACAGGACGGAAAGACATGGTTTAGAGAATGGGAGACGAGAGAGGAACAGGTTAGAGAACGAGGGATAGGGGAATGGATTAGAGAACGAATGGATTAGAGAACTCAGGTTAGAGAACGAGGGATAGGGGAATGGATTAGAGAACGAGGAGAGAGGAACAGGTTGGAAAATGAGGGAGAGGGGAATGGATTAGAGAACGAGGAGAGAGGAACAGGTTGGAAAATGAGGGAGAGGGGAATGGATTAGAGAACGAGGAGAGAGGAACAGGTTGGAAAATGAGGGAGAGGGGAATGGATTAGAGAACGAGGGGTGAGGAATGGGTTGGAAAATGAGGGAGAGGGGAATGGATTAGAGAACGAGGAGAGAGGAACAGGTTGGAAAATGAGGGAGAGGGGAATGGATTAGAGAACGAGGGGTGAGGAATGGGTTAGAAAATGAGGAGATGAGCAGGTTAGAAAATAAGAATTAGGAGGAACAGGATGGAGAAATGAGGGTTAGGGAAGTTAGAAAATGAGGGTTTGAAGAATGAGTTATGAAAATAGGGAACTGGGTAATGGGTTAGAAAGTGAAGAGTGGGAGAATACGTCAGAAAATCAGGAGTGGGGGGGGGGAGGGGGGAATGGGTTCACAAATAGTCGAGGGGGGGGGGGGATGGAAGTTAATGAGTTATCTGTGGGAATAATAATGACAATGGACAGTAATCATGGAGGCAACCCATCATTTTCCTCTTTCTCCCCATCTTCCCATCGCTTCTCCCCATTATTACTCATCATAACCCCAGCCTTTACCCCCCTTTTATTCTTTATTTTACCCTCTCCCTTTCTCTCACCAAATTCATCAACTTGTTCCATCTTTCTTCAACCTATCTCATCTTCCCTTCATTTCTCCCAGTTTACTCATCTTCCCCTTCACCTTTTCCCTTTTACTCATCCTATCCACCTCATTATTTTCTATTACCCCCCCCCCCCCCCGCTTGACGGAAAAATCCTTGACATTCTGCCAAGGAAGAATTTCTCGGATGGTCACGACAAGTCACGAGTATTCTCTCCTCCTCCTCTGTGATTCTCTCTCTCTCTCTCTCTCTCTCTCTCTCTCTCTCTCTCTCTCTCTCTCTCTCTCTCTCTCTCTCTCTCTCTCTCTCTCTCTTTCTCTCTCTCTCTCTCTCTCTCACACACACACACACACACACACACGCATTCACTTACTCATTCTCACACACACACATACATTCACTCACTCACACATACACTTATTAATTCACTCACACACACGCACACACACACTTTCTCTAAGCATTTCTCTAACTCATTTCCAGTAACCCTCTCTCCTTCTCTCCCTCTCTTCCTCACAATCTCACTCACTTTCAATATGTATCTCTCTCTTTCACTTACTTTCATTACTTTCTCTCTTTCTTTCTTTCTCTCTCTCTCTCTCTCTCTCTCTCTCTCTCTCTCTCTCTCTCTCTCTCTCTCTCTTCCCGTCCTTCCTATTTCCTTCGTGCTCACCCTTTTTTTTTCTCTTCACGTCTTCTCACATTTCTTCATCTTTTTCGTGTATTCCTGATTCACTGCCTCTTAATGTTATTTTTTTCTTCTTTTCTGCTTGTCCATAATCATCTTCGTTTTTTCCTTTTCCTCCTGTTTATTTCCTTTCTTTTCCTGTCTGTCTTTTTTTCTCTCCCTTCTCAGCCTTCTCCTTCATTTTGTTTTTTTCCTTCACCTCCTATTCTTATTTCTCCTTCTCCTCCTCTTTCTGTTTCCCCTTTTCCTCCCTTTTTCTCCTCCTTATTCTCTTCCTACTGTTCCTCACCCGAACACCACCTTCCTCCCCGCTCCCCTCCTCCTGTCCGCCCCCCTCTTCTCCGCCCCACCCCCCTCCCCCTGTCCGCCCCCACTCACACCCAGTAAGTGTGTCAATGACGCGCCTCAGGCAGTGTGGTTTGTGGTGGGGAAGGGGGGGGGGGGCTGGGGGCGCATGGAGGAGATGGGGGAAGAGGCGGTGTAGGGGGGGAGGTGAGGGGAGGGAACACCTTGCCCCTTGCTGTCACTGTATTTTATGCGTTGTTTCTTCTGTGTACTTTTTTCAGTATGTCGACATTTTTTCCATTTTATTTTCTTTCTTTTTCAGCGCGTGACTCGCAAATACAGCGTCGAGAGCTCTTGTGCGTGTGTTGCAGGTCACGCAGTATTTTATCAACACAAATGCATGTCATGTGCACAAATGGGGAAATTCACACGTTAGCACGCACGCACACACGCACACGCTCACACACTCACACACACACACACTCACACACACACACAAACGCGTGCGCGCGCAGATACAGAGAGAAAGAAGAGACAGAGTGATGGAGAGAGAGAAAGAGAGATAGAGAGAGAGAGAGATGGAGAGAGAGAGAGAGAGAGAGAGAGAGAGAGAGAGAGAGAGAGAGAGAGAGAGAGAGAGAGAGAGAGATAGGGGGAGGGGGACCCAGACGGACAGACAGAGAAGAAAAGAATGAATGAGAAAAAGAAACAAAGGGCAAACACCCACCTCCATCCACCCTCACACTGATTATCACGCAACAATATTCCTGCAACAATGAAGTCTCTATCCGGACGCACAGGACTCGACCCGCGCGCGCACGCATCGGGCCACATTGCACGCAACACATCGGTGGGTCCGCGTCCTGCCTGGAACCGCGGGTAGATGGGTCATGCTTGCACGTAACCTTCCTTGCAACATTAGCCTTGCAAGTCATAATCTTGTATTTAAGAAAGAAGGCGAATGGCTGCAAATTTACGTTGTGCTGGCATCGAGCAATTGCCGGCGGTCGTTGGGTACCTCAGATCTCCGTCGGTCTCCTCTGGGTCTCCGTCGGGTCTCCAACGGGTCTTCGCTGAGAGGTCGTTCGGGCACTCGGCTTCGCGAGGCACTAACACTCGCTCCAACAAGGCTCACACAAACCGTTGGGATGACACCGTTGCCATAAGTGCCATCTGCACCGTTGCCAAGAATACTGCTTGCCATGTCTTCTGAGCCGTTGCTGTGAAAACCATTTATACTGTTGCCATAGCTGCCATATATGCCGTTGCCATGGAAGTCATTTACACTGTTGCCACAGATGCCATCTGTAACATTGCCATGAACAGGCTATCTGCTGAACAAAGATTATCTTTTTTTACAATTCTGACAAATGTCTTTCACAACCTGTAAAGATTTTCCTGTGTATTTATACAAGATATAACATGTTTGGTTACAGGCAATTAAATAATCCACAGAGAGGATAGTTCATGCTACCATAAAAATATATGATAGTATACCGGCTTTATACCGTTCTGGCCGCATGCACCTTATATGCTCAAAATCACCCTTGTAAATAATCCTCGGTATTACCATATGCCATTTGTAACCGCCTGCCACATCTCACCCAGGTCACCTGTTCGTCTATGAATATTAACCACAAGATATGCCATTACGTGCCCATGAGAAAAAAAATTGGTGCGACCCTTTCTGCCAATGAATCGTGTCATAGTTAGATACAGTTCATTAAACAATTTAAGTTTTTATGAGGTATGCGACGTGAGATGTGCCCTCGCAGTGCAAAATGTAACGAAGCTACAGAGTACTTCAATTGCAAAATTGTTCTAACTGTTTCTCTCTCATAATAGTACTGCTACGAGACGCTGATTTTATCGCTTTGCGCAAAAATCCTGAATCAGAATGATCTTTAAACGAAAAAAAAACAAAGGCCAAAATCAGCTAAAACTGCCATTGCACAAAAAGTCGGAGCAAATATCCAGAAGGCAATGACCCCTTGAGTGACGAAGCCGGATTGCCTTTTAATCCAGCCTATTATTCCGCCATTATTTCACGTCGTAACCGGGAAAAAAAACTCTCAGCTTTTGTCTACGAACAGTCTATACAAGATAGTTAATATCATTCAAGGCAAAGTTTTAGAAAAAGAGTGAATGATAAATCGATTTAGTCAGCCGGATGGAAGCGTTTGGCATCGACCGGTAACCTCGTTCTCGGATTCCCGCCAACCGAGCTCCGTTTTCT
>NC_061839.1:25611380-25616380 GCF_019202785.1 Penaeus chinensis
AGTACCTGCGCACACCTTGATTACGTCACATGATAGATGGTGCAGACCCGGCCTTCGTGTCCTCGGTAATTAGCTGGCTTTAAAAACGTCTATACGTTACGAAATGTGTGTGTGTGTGTGTGTGTGTGTGTGTGTGTGTGTGTGTGTGTGTGTGTGTGTGTGTGTGTGTGTGTGTGTGTGTGGGTGTGTGTGGGTGTGTGTGTGTGCGTGTGCGTGCGTGTTTGCGTGCGTATGTGCACATGTTTGTATGTAGGTACGCGTGTGTATAACTTGACACTGCCTGGAGAGAGCCATTTGCCCACAGCATTATGCCACCGGGAAATCCCACGGCGATATACTAACATCAAACCAAGGATTTCCTGTGCACGAACTGCTGTGACCTGTGCTTACATCATTATCAAAATATCACAACAGCTGCATCGAAGTGGTTGTAGCTGTGAGTATGGTGACGATGGTGGCCGCGTGGCTATGGTGACTTAAGGCCTCGCTCCTCGACCACGCAGTTTCGACCTGTTATTAGGCGGACGCTGAGGACATATTGGCGGTGACCCTTCTTGGAAGCGATCGCACGCCGCCGCTGCCAGACAAGTTGTATTTCCTCCCATGTCCCACCAGCAATCCATATACGGTTTTGTCGGTCCCTTATTCACATATATAAATACCATCTAATATACATATAGATATACATATATATATAAAACCAAAAACAACTACTATTCATATTCCTCCGAAAAAAATAAAGATCCGCTAGTTGCTACGGGAAATAATCAGTCATATCCGATTATCACATGTCCGCCGGAGATGGAATTCGTAATTGGGCAGAAGCTGAGATGCGCAGGAGAAAGTCTGGGGAAGCCTGCCTCGCCTGGCTCGCGCCCCTGGCCGAGGGACGCCGAGGACCGCGGGACCTGCCAGGGAAATCAGAGATCCCTAATAACAATGTTTATGTAAGCCTCTCGCTCCGTTCCGGTGCTGATGCAAGATGCCGTGGTTTTGCATGTATACATATATGCATGTATATGTGTTATATGTGTATATATATACATGTATGTGTGTATGTGTATGTATATATATACATATAGACATATACTTATATATACTGTATATTATATACACATCTATATATCATATATACAATTCAAATACATATATATATATATATATATATATATATATATATATGTGAGTGTGTGTGTGTGTGTGTGTGTGTGTGTGTGTGTGTGTGTGTGTGTGTGTGTGTGTGTGTGTGTGTGTGTGTGTGCATATATATATATGCATATACATACACATATATATGCTTATATAAATAGATATAGATATATGCGCGCTTGAGTGTATATATGTATGTATATATGTGTATGTAAGTGTATATACGTTTTGAAATGCGATGACTGGCGGTCATTTAATTGTAGTATGCTTTTAAAGATTTAAGTTTGAATGCATGTGAGCGTAGCATGTGTGACTGATTTTTTTTTTTTTTTTTTTATCACTAACCATACTCCACAAAACACTGCGTTCCGTATCACAATTACTTTATCCTAACACAGTGATAATTCTTAAGATCTGTTATCGATCTATCAGCATTAAATAGTTAGCCTTAATGTTGATTTGTAATGACAATAAAACACGAAAAATAATGGGGTTATTACTATTATCACCGCACCTGTTATCACTAAACCCATCATCCATCCAAATAAAACAGTCGAGAATAAAAGCCATTGCCCCATGCATTACTGTGCCAACACAACGCCATTGAAGACCAAGCCGTACTGTTGCAAGAGCAAATCTCAAATACAAAAGAAAATGCTGATTCACAGGAGTTTTTAAACGAAGTCCTGCTCCAGTAGTTCGTGTCTCAACCGCCCGGCAACACAGGCTGGAGCGAACATACGTCCCCAGGCAAAAACATACCCACTACCATCGTGTGTAGCAAATGTATTAAACGTATCCATTCTTCTTTCCAAACCGATCATTTTAGTAATGCGGATCCTCCCTTACATGAACATAACAAGCAAAAGGATAGTTTTATTTACAAGGACCCTTAAACAAGCAAAAACGAGGCGCTTATAATATAAATATAGCGTCAATGTTCTTGTCATGTCGGCTAACCCACTGACATAGATAGCTTCGGATCACTACCTGCGGACCGTCGAGCTCTCTCACGGACCCACGCACCCACTTAGAGAAGACCTCTGGCCCATAATTCTTCCCCAGATGTTTACACGTATCATAAACATTATTGCATGTTTCCTTCCTTGCAGTGTGGTTGTGGCTCTTTGCAAGTCGTGTTGAGTCGCCTGTTTATTTTTTTACGGTGAATTATTATTTTGTTTAATCATCATACTGGTGGTCCTAGAATAAAGCTGAGTTGAAGGCAGACCGTTGTGTACTTCGCTTTAGTGTATGTATAAGCTAACACTGTTTAAGCGTTATTTTGGGGGGTTCCATGGCCAATTTTAGAATCAGCGGGACCGTCCGTTTTTAACTCCTTATCATGATGGACATCACTAGGTCGCATATAGAGTCGAAAATTCATTATTTTCGTCTGGAAAAATAAATCAATAGATGTATCGTTCAGTACCTCACGTGGGGTTGCCAGAGTCGCAATAACTTAATGATTTAGTACACACCTTGAAGCAATGACCATATTGCGAACAAACAGTGACGAATTGGATTTTTAACCCTGGTGATGTATTGAGCAAAACAAATATATACAAAGTAAGCATACATGGAAAGAATGTAAGTAAGGAGAGGAAGTAAGTGTCGGCGGTGTTGTTATCCCGGGTGTTGCCTGAGGCTGTGACCGGTGTGGGTGGGGGAGGGACGAGCCCCCTCCCTTTCCCACCAGACACTTGTTCATCTTCTTATTTTCTTCCACCAAGAGACTGCACTCATTAATTATCTACCCTAAGCGAGGACGCGAAATCTACACATCGCAAAGAACCCTATTGAACATCGCAACAAAAGAGAAACAAGCATTAAAAGCCTCCAATAAAACATCGAGTGATCACCTCGGTACAGGTGGCGGGACAAAGTCCTTGGGACCGCTAGGTTAGCGGCTCTCGGCTACGGTAACTGTTTTCCACCGCGTTTCGTCTGTTTCACTCCGCTTCACGCGACTTCTTTTTCCTCTCTTATCTCTCTAGAAGGCTAGATAACAAGACTATTTGATGAAGGAGACTTTCGTGATTTATATTGACACATACTGATAAGAAAATATGCGGTCGTGCGACTAGTTAGACGAAGTTTGACGTTACATTAAGACACAAGTCACTTCTATAGCGTTTGGGTATACCGTTAGCAACCTGGGTCGACCTGAGACCGCGATTATACACCTTGTCGCGGTTGCCTGGGGCATGCGGGTATTTTCGGATGGTAAGGGGGTAAAACCAGGTGTCCAAGCTGTTTGTGGGAGATGTCCGAGACACGGAGGAAAACAGGCGCCGGTTCATTCATTGCTATTCCATCGTTTTTTTTTTTTTTTTTTTTTTTTTTTATCGGCGTCCCGTTGGTTGTACCGTTCAGCGTACCCGAGTAACCTGACGGGCCGGGCGCCTCGACCTCGCCAGCTAGCATGAACTCTTTGCTTTAGCCATAGCGTTCCTCCTTCACTCCGCCTTCTGGCCGCTCGTTGCCGCACCTCAGTCAGCATGACACCTGTGACCTCGCCCGGTGCACGACCTGTACATACTTGACCTCGCTAAACACTACGGTTTCTTGAGTGCGACCTGTCACGTTTTCCTTCTCTCATAAAGAACACACGTCTGAAGAACAGACTTAGAAATGACGTTATCTCTTGTTATCTCTAAGAGATCCAGGTCAGCCACTCACAAACTTCAGATTTTCTTCACCTGGAACAATCCTCTTGGTTTGGACACCTTAAAAAACACTACCGCCACCAAAAATAAAAACAGAAATAAAAACAGCCAATCACTCTTTCGTCACACTCACCTAAGGCTTAGAAATAGCGAGGTGTGAGCACAGCACTGGGTAACACTCCACTGTTCACAGGACGCAATAACATCAAGTGGTGCCGAAGTCGAGCAATAGATCCACAAAACAGCCACACTGCAGGCCCTCGAAATGTAGCTTTCTGTAGCGTCGGGTTACACAGTGACGACAGACACGCAGCAGAGAGCCCACAGCCAATAACAGCAGTAGCAGTAGTAATAATAATATAAGTAACCCCACAGGAGAGAGCGAGAACGAGCAGGTCCGTCAACTGCCACAGCTACAACGAGACTGAAGCCAGCTGGCCTACATTCGCGCCACCATCCTTGGCCCTGACACTGGGCCGCGCGAGGCATTATGGGTAAACGCTGTAGGAAATCGCTCTGCAGTGCTCCTCTGACACTTCACCTTATACAAATTCCACTTGCATGTGGCTTCAAACTTTACAAACTTACCAGGGGCTCGATGGTTGTTCTACGAAGCAAAGAAGTTCATAAGACAGAACGTAGTGGTTAATGACTTTTGACCCGAGCACGCTGTTCCTTCTTTTGCTACGAGGAGACCGATAAATCTTAGTAAACTGTATACAATACTTGTTTCGAATGTGGGAAAAAACTAAAATTAGTAACTTTAATGTAATAAACTCACCTCAAGTCCTCAAGCAAGGCAGACACGACAGCCTATAGGCGGTACGTTGAGTATCTAGGCCTGGTGCGCCCCCCTCCCCGGACTCCCGCCCGCGCCCCCCCTCCCTCGCGTCCGTCCCTCCCCTCCTAGACCTCCTTACCGCGATTCGCTCCCTGATCCGGCCGCGGCGACGTCAGGCAGAGCTCAACGCCTCGCACTTGTTCGTCGTCTGTAAGTTCTCCTCTCTTTCTCAAGCGTCGTGGAGCTTTGGTATCATCGCCGAACAGGAATATTGAAGCTTATCTTTATATAAAATACCAGCCGGAGTCCTACCATAATTTTAGGATACAACACTCTTACTCTCTGCCACGGTTCCTCGTTCTTAGGTAAAGTAGGTGACCCACATTTATGCTCTCGTGGTC
>NC_061839.1:25633880-25651380 GCF_019202785.1 Penaeus chinensis
TCTGTCCGTCTTTGTCTCTCCGTCTTTCGCTCTGTCTGTCCGTCTTTCGCTCTGTCTGTCTCTGTCTCTCTGTCTTTCGCTCTGTCTGTCTGTCTGTCTGTCTCTCTCTCTGTCTCTCTCTCTCTCTCTCTCTCTCTCTCTCTCTCTCTCTCTCTCTCTCTCTCTCTCTCTCTCTCTCTCTCTCTCTCTCTCTCTCTCTCTCCCTCGCTCCCTCGCTCGCTCTCTCTCTCTCTCTCTCTCTCTCTCTATCTCTCATCCTTTCTATCTATCTATCTACCCTGTATGTTTTTTATCTGTTTGCTTATGTATGTATTTGCTGATTACCCTGTTTATTTATTTATCTATCTATGAACTCTCTTTATATGTTATTATAATTACTAAGGGATATCAATGAATGGAAAACATTCTACTTTGTTATTACTATGGTAGAAAAACCCACAATGTACAAACTAGATTTATTGGAAGTGAGACAAATTTCGAAATCTTTATGAATTTCGAAACTGTTGTCTCATTTTCAATAAATCTAGTTTGCATATTGTGGGTTTTTCTACCATGGATTATCAGTGATTATTTATGTGAAGAAGATTAATATGATTGTGTAATGATTGTAATTCTAATAAAGGTAATCACTTTAAGGAAGATGTACTTCATATAATATTTATATGTTATTATCCGATTCAATGGCAATAAAGATAAAGAATTCTGTAACGGTGGTTGTGTATAGGGTAAACAATACATAGAAGTTAAGGGGAAAAAATCGTGATATAATGATAATAATAATTCAGGTTTTTCCATTTCTTGCAATGGTTATTCCAATGTTTGATGGAACAGGCTGTTTATTTCGCCTCTAAATTAACCCCTGTGTACAAGGAATGGCCTGGGTTACCATCCACTGGCATTCCGGGATTTGAACGCAGGTCAGCAAGGATGCAAGACGAGAACGCTAGCACTGTACCACACTGGAGAGCAAGGAAATTGGATTTTGAAGGAAGAGGTTGACGAAGAACCTCCTTCACTTATCGAAAAGTTGGAATGAAGGTCAGGATTCTTGGCTGCTAGCACTGGGTATTGGACACGATATTGCATGAGCGTTTGACTGCGTGTGTAACCAGGGACTTCTAGCAAAGATTAGAGCATTAGGTATTTAAGCTCTGAAACTACATAATTGGAAGATCATTCAAATGGTCATTCATCCTCCATTTTCTCAGTTACAGATTCTGTGGTATAAAGTTCCGTGCTTGAGTCCATTCTGTGGGACATATGCAGGGGCGATCTCCTACAAAGAAAATTTGTAGGAGATGACTGCACACTTTTACAGAGCAATGGGAAACAAAAAAGTAAGCAGCCGTGCCTTGCCTCATATTGTAAGCAGGAGCAATGTTTCACCAGAGACAACACAGGCCATACGTATTACTCGTCGCCTGACAGATTGTCACTTCAGGTTATTTTTGACAGTGGTACTCTGTGATGCTGTCAGGACCTTGGGCCAAGGAGAGACAAATACGACTTATCCCTAATTAGAAAAATCTCTTTCGATATTCATCAATGCTGAAACCTCATCAGAACCATTAGGCATTGTTAGAGGACTGAAGTGGGCGGATGATGAGCCGGATAGCTCGGAGAAAGTACAAAGGGTAAGCGACTGGATGGCAGATGACCTTTGACCCAACTTCTTGGGAGATTAAACTGTTCGGGCAGCAGGGCGACCGGGAAATAACCGATTCGGGTCGCAGTAGAGGATGAAAACAATCGAACCGAGATCCTGGTGGTGTAAAGAATCTAATGTCAGCGGAAGGATTTTTTTTTTTTTTTTTTTAGGGTGTTTAAGAAGGCACTAAAAGAAGATAATGGAAAGTTGAAAGTCGGGAAAAGGCGCCTCCCCTTGAGAGTATGTTTGTGAATTACCGATTCCTACCATGTATTTTCCTCTGAACACGAAACATTGAAGAAAACATAGAGGAAAACAAAGGATTTCACTTCTCAGGATAGGTACTTCGGTGCGTTTCCACCAACTCTATCAGAATTGCATACAGTATGATTACAAAGCATACATATATTGGCCAAGAGTTGGCATTGCTGCAACCTTGGCTAATTTGAAGCTGCCCGACGTTCTCCTCCGGCGCAATGTATGCAACATCCAATAACTTTTCCTGTTTAATTATATAATCCTTTGTGGCTCTCCTCCGCATGCTTCCAATCCGTCGATATCCAGCATCATGTACGTCCAGCACCATGGCGTTGAGTTCTATGGTGACAGACGACACAGACGCCACCTCGATCTTCACCGGTGTTGGTGCTGAAACCACGCCCTGTTTCACCATAGCAAGCAGTGTCATACCTACTGCATAGACACTGCCCAAGTTATTTGTCTCGTACGGAAATCTTTTTATCTCTGTACCAGACGTATTGGCGATTTCGCTGACTTGCCTTGGGGTCGTTCGTTGCATTGCTGAAGTAAGAAGAACTTTGCTCTTAGTGTAAAATCTTTCCGCCCTTTTGACGTTAAGAAGAAATGGTGACGAACCTTATCCATCTATGAAATACGTTTACCCACTTACCAGATTTTTTGTGTATTTAAGGATTAGAGGGAAGACTATGAGAGGTATTAGGTGGGTGGAAGGGTCCCTCTCTCTCCTCCAAACAGAGCCATGACATGCTGTAATTGCGATTATGGAAATAAAGAAGAAATTATGTTAGACAGTAAGGCAGGCTTGTTTAGGGAAACGAATATAATTTTTATTATTATTATTATTATTATTGCTGTTGGTTCTGTTATTATTTTTTATTATCATCATCGTCATCAATATCATTATATTATATATTTTAGCATCATTCTTGTCAATATTATTGTTATTACCATCATTATTTTTTGTTATTATTATTATTATTATCATTATTATTATTATTATTATTATTATTATTATTATTATTATTATTATTATTATTATTATTATTATTATTATTATTATCATTATTATTATTGCTATTATTATTATTGTCATTGATGTTATAATTATTATTTTTGCTATTATTATAATCATTATAATTATTGTTATCATTATCAGTATTAAAAGAAGTAGTAGTATTGTTACTATAATCATTATTATTGTTATTGTTTTTAGCATAATTATCATTACTGTTATTATTTTTCTTTATTATTATCATTAGTATTACTACTACTATTACTATTGCTTTTACTTTTATTCTTATTGTTATTATTATTATTATTATTATTATTGTTATCATTATTATTATTATCATAATTATTGTAATCATCAGTAGAATTTTTGTTATTATTATTATTATCATTCTTCTTCTTATTATTATTATTATTATTATTATTATTATTATAATTATCATTATCAACATCACCCTTATTATAATCATTATTATATTTTTTATCATTAGTATAATCTATATTACCATTTTTTTTATCATGATTTTTATTATAATTATTATTATTATTAATATTATTATTATTACTATCATCATTATTATTATTATCATTATCATTATTATGATTATTATAATTATTATTATCATTATTATTATCATTATAATCATTACTATAATTATCATTATCAACATCATCATTATCAGTGTCATTACCATTATTATTGTTATATGGTTGTTATTATTATTATTTTATTATTGATAATAATAATAATATTATCATTATAATTATTTTCATTGATATTGTTCTCATACCTATCATCATTATCATTATCATTATAATCATCATCATCATCATTATTCTTTAAATATCATAATCATCATTAACGTTGTCCATATGTAAAAAAAAAAAAAAAAAAATGAAGAAAAAGCGGGAATTAATATAACTTGAGCTAAGTTAACCTAACTTAACCCAACCTACTTCAGCTTCTTTTCTTTATCGAGGCGAAGAAGTCATTGTGAGGTGGCAATGACCGGCTGCGTGTGACATGTCCGAGATGTTTGAGATCACCGTCATCACCAATCTGTCATGTTCGACCATCAAATTGTCAAGTGCGAAAAAGCAGGCTATTTTTTTTTTTTTTTTTTTTTTTTTTTTGTCCGGTGTTGTATCCTCTACAAAATGACATTAAGTAATAGATTAATATTAAAGGCCTGCAAAATAATCCTGAAAGGTCTTTGCGAACTGCCATAAAAGACCAGTGGTATCTACCGCGGCAAATGTATTTTTCTTGTACTTGATAATATTGATACAAATGAATTTTGAAGAAGCTAATCTTTTGTTCATAAAATTAGTATAAAGAAAACCACCGGTTAGCTCTAAATTCTTCGATTAAGTTTTATTTTAATTATTGCTAGTACTAATTATCATCGCCATGATAATTAGTACTTTCTTTTATGGTATCAATATCATGATTCGTAGATGAGTATCCTTATTAGCACTAATATTATCACCATCATCATTATCATAATTATCAACATCATCATCAATACCATCATTATCATCACTACAGTCATTATCATCACTATCCTTAATATGATTACCATTATCATCACCACTACCACCATCATCACCATCATCACCACCATCATCACCACCATCACCACCATCACCATCATCACCATCATTACCACCATCATCACCATCATCACCATCACCACCACCATCATTACTACCATTACCCTTACCATGCCTTCTAAACCCAATTACCAGACACCATTCCGGCGCGGCGGCACTGCGGTGTCCCTTGTCGCGGCCGCAGAACCGATCCAGCTGCGACAGGGCTGTGTTACCAAGTAGGAACATCGCCTGGAGTGGACGGAGTGGCGTGTGTGTTATGTCTTCGGGTGCGCTGGCCTGCGTGTGTGGCTTGTGCTGTAGTGTGATGTGTTGTGTTGAGTTCGTGGGTTGAAAAAGTGTGTTTGTTTGTTTGTTTGTGTGTGTATGTGTGTTTGTTTGTTTGTTTGTTTGTTTGTGTGTGTGTGTGTTTGTGCGTGTGTGTGTGTGTGTGTGTGTATGTGTGTGTGTGTGTATGTGTATGTGTGTGTGTGTATGTATGTGGGTGTATGTGTGTGTATGTGTGTGTGTGTGTGTGTATGTGTGTGTACACGCATGAATTCCTTCATATAATCACTGATGCATGGGCGTGTATCGCCACATTCACCGCCTTCACACCTTTTCGCCAAGAACGCCGGAAGTTTTCAGACAAGAGACTCAACATCCCAAACTTCTTCTCTATGGTCAAAGAGAAAAGGCAGAAGCCGCACTTTATATCGCTATAAGATTTCCATCCTTTGAGTCCCCCCGCTCCCCTATTCCTACCTCCACCCCCTCCCCAATAGACCGTAAAGGAAGCCTCCTCCTCTTCCTCCTCCTCCTCCCCTTGCCCCCCCCCCCCTTCCCCATGGACCCCGACTCGCCTACATTCCCCGCCGCCGCACTGCAGCCTACATCGTATGTAGGCCTCTGAAAAACTGTGGCTAATAGTGCCATCGCGGAAATCAGTGGTCTTGAGACGGGGAGGGGCCAGGGAGGGGGGCAGTGGAGGGAAGGGGCCAGGGAGTGGGGCAGTGGAGGGGATGGGCCAGGGAGTGGGGCAGTGGAGGGAAGGGCCAGGGAGGGGGCAGTGGAGGGAAGGTGGTAGGAAGGAGAGACGGTAGGAAGGGGGTAGGGAGGAGGAGGTGGTAGGAAGGGATTGGAGGGAAGGAAGGCGGTAGGGAGGGAGTGGAGGGAAGAGAGGGAGTCCATAGGGAGCGGTAGGAAGGTGGTGGGAGGGGTAGGCAGTAGGGAGGGAGTGGAGGGAAGGGAGGGAGGCCATGGCAGGCTGTTGGAAGGGAGGGAGGTAAGGGGAGGCGGTCTGAAGGAGGGGAAGAGGCAGGAGGCGGTAGGAATGAAGGTAGGATGGGGGAGGTGGTAGAGAGGGGAAGGGGGGTTTTCAGTGGGGAGAGGGGAGGGGAGGGGGAGGAGGGAGACGGCAGTATAGGAGTGGGGAGGGGGGTGCAGCGGCAAGGGGAGATTCAAAGCAAGGAGACTTACAAGGATGGGGGGGGGGGGGTTGAGGCTGGTAGGACTTAGGAGGTGGGAGGGGTAAGGGAGGTGAGAGAGGGAGAGGGGTGGGGGGGGGAGCGTCAGAGCTAGGGAGGGGGAGAAAGGGGAAGGGGAGGGGAGGGGGAGAGAGGTCCACCGCCAGATGCTCCCACCTTCTGACGCTTTACGACTACTGAATTGTAAACGTAATGACTGGCGAAGCTTGTAGAGCCTTAGGCCTAGCATGCCTCAAAATGGGCAGGAAGGGGGGGGGGTAGAAGAGAGTGGGGGGGGGGGGGAGAGGAGCGAGGGAAAAGAAGAGGAGAGTGGAGGAAGGAGGAGGTGAGAGGGAGAAGAAGAGGAGAGTGGGGGAAGGAGGAGGAGAGAGGGAGAAGAAGAGGAGAGTGGGGGAAGGAGGAGGAGAGAGGGAGAAGAAGAGGAGAGTGGGGGAAGGAGGAGGAGAGAGGGAGAAGAGAGTAAGGGAAGGAGGAAGTGAGAGGGAGAAGAAGAGACTAAGGGAAGGAGGAGGAGAGAAGGAGAAGAAGAGGAATGGAGGAAAGAGGAGGTGAGAGGGAGAAGAGAATAAGAGAAGGAGGAGGAGAGAGGGAGAAGAGAATAAGAGAAGGAGGAGGAGAGAGGGAGAAGAGAATAAGAGAAAGGGGAGGAGAGAGGGAGAAGAGAATAAGAGAAGGAGGAGGAGAGAGGGAGAAGAGAATAAGAGAAAGGGGAGGTGAGAGGGAGAAGAGAATAAGAGAAGGAGGAGGAGAGAGGGAGAAGAGAATAAGAGAAGGAGGAGGAGAGAGGGAGAAGAGAATAAGAGAAGGAGGAGGAGAGAGGGAGAAGAGAATAAGAGAAGGGGAGGAGAGAGGGAGAAGAGAATAAGAGAAGGAGGAGGAGAGAGGGAGAAGAGAATAAGAGAAGGAGGAGGTGAGAGGGAGAAGAGAATAAGAGAAGGAGGAGGTGAGAGGGAGAAGAGAATAAGAGAAGGAGGAGGTGAGAGGGAGAAGAGAATAAGAGAAGGAGGAGGAGAGAGGGAGAAGAGAATAAGAGAAGGAGGAGGTGAGAGGGAGAAGAGAATAAGAGAAAGGGGAGGAGAGAGGGAGAAGAGAATAAGAGAAGGAGGAGGAGAGAGGGAGAAGAGAATAAGAGAAGGAGGAGGAGAGAGGGAGAAGAGAATAAGAGAAGGAGGAGGAGAGAGGGAGAAGAGAATAAGAGAAGGAGGAGGAGAGAGGGAGAAGAGAATAAGAGAAGGAGGAGGAGAGAGGGAGAAGAGAATAAGAGAAGGAGGAGGAGAGAGGGAGAAGAGAATAAGAGAAGGAGGAGGAGAGAGGGAGAAGAGAATAAGAGAAGGAGGAGGAGAGAGGGAGAAGAGAATAAGAGAAGGAGGAGGAGAGAGGGAGAAGAGAATAAGAGAAGGAGGAGGAGAGAGGGAGAAGAGAATAAGAGAAGGAGGAGGAGAGAGGGAGAAGAGAATAAGAGAAGGAGGAGGAGAGAGGGAGAAGAGAATAAGAGAAGGAGGAGGAGAGAGGGAGAAGAGAATAAGAGAAGGAGGAGGAGAGAGGGAGAAGAGAATAAGAGAAGGAGGAGGAGAGAGGGAGAAGAGAATAAGAGAAGGAGGAGGTGAGAGGGAGAAGAGAATAAGAGAAGGAGGAGGAGAGAGGGAGAAGAGAATAAGAGAAGGAGGAGGAGAGAGGGAGAAGAGAATAAGAGAAGGAGGAGGAGAGAGGGAGAAGAGAATAAGAGAAGGAGGAGGAGAGAGGGAGAAGAGAATAAGAGAAGGAGGAGGTGAGAGGGAGAAGAGAATAAGAGAAAGGGGAGGTGAGAGGGAGAAGAGAATAAGAGAAGGAGGAGGAGAGAGGGAGAAGAGAATAAGAGAAGGAGGAGGAGAGAGGGAGAAGAGAATAAGAGAAGGAGGAGGAGAGAGGGAGAAGAGAATAAGAGAAAGGGGAGGAGAGAGGGAGAAGAGAATAAGAGAAGGAGGAGGAGAGAGGGAGAAGAGAATAAGAGAAGGGGAGGAGAGAGGGAGAAGAGAATAAGAGAAGGAGGAGGAGAGAGGGAGAAGAGAATAAGAGAAGGAGGAGGAGAGAGGGAGAAGAGATTAAGAGAAAGGGGAGGAGAAGGGGGGAAAAAAGAAGAGAATAAGAAAAAGGGGAGGAGAGAGGAGAAAGAGATTAAAGAAGGAGGAGGAGAGTGGGAGAAGAGAATAAGAGACGGAGGGGAGAGAGGGAGAAGAGAATAAGAGAAGGAGGAGGAGAGAGAGAAGAGAATTAGAGAAGGAGAGAGAGAGGAGAAGAGAATAAGAGAAGGGGAGGAGAGAGGGAGTAGAGAATAAGAGAAAGGGGGGAGGAGAGAGGGAAGAAGAGAAATAGAAAAAAGGGGGAGAGAGAGGGAGTAAGAATAAGAGAAGGAGGAGGAAGAGAGAGGAAGAAGAGAATAAGAGAAGGAGGAGGTGAGAGGGAGAAGAGAATAAGAAAAGGGGAGGAGGTGAGAGGGAAGAAGAGAAAATATGAGAAAGGGGAGGTGAGAGGGAGAAGAGAATAAGAAAGGTAGGAGGGTGAGAGGGAGCAAGAGAATAAGAGAAGGAGGAGGAAGAGGAGAAGAGAATAGAGAAGGAGGAGGAGCTCGGTTCACGAGCCCCGCCGAAGGAGGAGGCGCGGCGGTCGACTCTCCTCCGAGCAAGGCGGCGATTGCTACTCGGTCTCCTCGCCACATCTCCTGCGGCCGTCCGCGCGGGCTACTCTCCACACTATCCGGATTCTGAGCGCTTTCTCCTCTCCACCTCGACCCTTTGCGTATCCGTGTCTCCGCGCCTCCGTCCGTCTTCTGAGCTCCTTGCGCCGCGCCACCCGCGCCGCTGCGGCCTCTGTTCTCCTCGCCACCCTCACCTTCTGCGTCTCTCTTTCTGCCTCCCACCCGCTCCTCGTCTTCTTAGCTCTTGCTCCTCTCCACCTCGCCCCTTTTGCGGATCTCTTCCCATCTCCACCTCTCCTTCTTCGTGTCCTCGTGCGCCGCCCACCTCACCGGCTTACTTCGCGCGTTCGCCCTCTTCCCCCTCTCCTTCTGACCTTCTCTCCTTGCTCTACGCCACCTCTCCTTGGTACTTCTCGCTGTCGCCCGCTCCACCTCACACCGTCTTCCTTCTCGCGTTCGCCTCGCCACCTGCTCCGTCTTCTGCTCTCTTGCTCCTCGCCACACTCGCCTGCTTCTGCTCTCTTTCTTCCTCCCACCTTCTCCCTTCTTCTTCTCTCGGTCGCCGCTCCACCTCCACCTTCTTCTTCTCGTCTGTCTGCCGCTCCACCGCTCCGGCTGGCCTTCTCTCGTTGCTCCTCGCCACCTCGCCTTCGTGCCGCTCTCTTTCTCCTCTCCACCTCTCCTGCGTCTTATCGCGGCGCCTCTCCACCTCTCCCCTGGCTGATCCGTTCTCCTCTCCACCTCCTCCCTGTTCTTATCGCTTTCTCCTCTCCCCCCTCTCCGTCTTCTATCTCTCGCTCCTCTCCACCTCTCCCTGTCTTATCTCGTTCTGCCCTCCACCCCTCACCCGTTTCTTATCTCTTTCTCCTCTCCACTCTCTCCATCGGCTTCTCGCTTTCCTCCTCTCCCCGCTCCAACCGTCTCCTTTTTCTTCTCTCTTACGCCTCTCCACCTCTCCCGTCTTCGTCTCTCTGGCTCCTCCTCCACCGCTCCTTCTTCTTCGCTCTTTCACTCTCCACCTCTCCTTCTTCTTCTCTCTGCTCCCTGCCACCTCTCCCTTGTACGTATCTCTTTCTCCTCTCACCTCCCCCTTTTTCTTATTCTCTTTCTCCTCGCCACCTCTCCTGCTTCTTCTCTCTTGCTCCTCTCCACCTCTCCTTTTCTTATCTCTTGCCTCCTGCTTCACTCGCCTTCTTCTTCGCTCTTGCTCCTCTCCACCTCTACCTTGTGCTTATCACTTTCTCCTCTCCACCTTCGCCGTCGTCGTCCTCTTCGTCTGCTCTCCCGACCTGCACCTCTTCTTCCTCGCTTTCTCCTCTCCACCTCTCCTTCTTATGTCGTTCTCTCTATCTCCTCGCCACCTCGCCTTCTGCGCTCTCGTTCTCGCGTCAACCTCGCCGCGTCTTCGTCTCTCTTGTCTCCGATCCCCTCCCCTTCTGCTTCTCTGCTTGCGCCTCTCACACCCCCCCGTTTCGTATCGCTTTCTCGCTCTCCACGCCTCCTTGCTTCTTCCTCTCCGTCGGCCTCTCCAACTCTCCGTACTAATCTGCTCTGTCGCCTCGCCACCGCTCCGGTCCTTCGTCTCTCGTTCTCCTCTCCCCCCTCGCCTTCTTTCTGCCGATGTCTCCTCGTCCAACCTCTCCTTCTTGCTTCTACCTTTACTCCGCCCACCCTACTCCTTCTCTTATATCTTTCTCCTCTCCACCGCTCCTGTTCTTCGTCGCTCTTGCTCCTCTCCACCGCTCCTGCTTTCTGCTCTCGTTGCTCATCGCCACATCTCCTCGTCTTCTCTCGTTCTCCTCCCCACCTCTCCTTCTTCTGCCTCTCGATCGTCCTGCGTCCACCTCTCCTTCCGTCTGTCTCTCTTTCTGCCGCTCCTCCGCTCCTTTTTTCTTCTCTCTTCTCCTCGCCACCCGTCTCCGGCTTCTTATCCTACTTTCTCCTCTTCGCCACCTCTCCTTCGTCTGATCTCTGCTCCCGCTGCCCACCTCGCCCTTGGCGTCGCTCTTTCTCACTCTCCACCGCTCCCGTTGCTTCGCTCGTCGCCGCTCCACCTCTCCTTCTTCTGTAGCTCTTTCTCCGCGCCACCTCTCCGTCTTCTTCTGCTCTGTCTCCTCTCCACCGCCTCCTCTTCTTCTCTGCTATCTCCTACTCCGACCTCTCTCGCTTTCTGTCGCTCTCTCGGTGTCGCCTCTCCACCTCTCATTGCTTCATTTCTCTTGCGCCGCTGCCACCTATCCGTGTCTCGTATCTCATTTCGCCCTGCCACCTCTCCCCTGGTGCTTCGCTCTTTCTCCTCTCCACCTCTCCCTGTGCGCTCTCGTGTCCCGCCCACCGTCTCCTCTTCTTATCTCTTTCTCCGTCTCCACCTCTCGCCTTCTTCTGCTCTCTTGCTCCTCTCCACGCTCGCCTTCTTCTTCTCTCTTTATCCACCTCTCCTACCTCCTTCTTCTTCTCTCCTTGTCCCGTCTCCACCCCGCTCCTGCCTTTCTCGCTTTCTCCTCTCCACCCGCCCTGCGTCTCTCCTTTCTCCTCTCCACACGCTCCTTCCATCTTCGCTCCTTTCTCCTCTCCACGCGCCTCTTCTTCGCTCCTGGCTCCGCGCCACCGCTCCTAGTTCCGTCGCTCGTTTCTCCGTCTCCACCTCGCCCTTCTTCTGCTCTCTACTCCTTACTGCTACATGCACCTTCTTACTTGATCTCTTTCGCCTCTCCCCCCTCTCCACTTCTTCTTATTCTCTATCTCCTCTCCACCTCTCGCTGTCTTCTTCTCTCTTGCGCCCGCTCCACCTCGCCCGTTGCTGCTCTCTGCTCCTGTCTCCACCACTCCCTTGTCATATCTCTTTCTCCGTCTCCCCACCTCTCCGTCTTCGTCTCTCGTTCTCCTCTCCACCTCTCCTTCGTTCTGCTCTCGTGTCTCCTCTCCTCCTCGTCCTTGCTGCTTCTCTCTTTCTCCTCGTCCACCCTCTCCGTCGTCGTCGCGCTTTCTCCTCCTCCACCTCTGCCTTCGCTTTCTGATCTCCTGTCTCCTCTCCACCGCTCTCTTCTTAGCGCTTTCTCCGCATCCAACCTCTCGCTGCTTCTTATCTACTTGCTCCTCTACACCTCTCCGTACTTCTTCTCTCTTTCTCCCCCTCCACCTCTCCTTCTTCTTCCTCGTTTCTCCTCTCCACCTCGCTTCTGCTGCTCTCTATTCTCCTCTCCCCCCCTCCGTCGGTCTTGCCTCTTGCTCCTCTCACCTCTCCTTTCGGTCGTCTCTCTTTCTCCTCTCCACCGTCTCCTTCTCGGCCGCGGGCTCCTCGCCACCGCGCCCGTGGTCGTCTCTCGTTCTCCGCTCCACCCTCCTGTCTTCTTCTCTCGTTCGTCCGTCCTCCCACCTGCTCCTTCTTCTTCTCTCTTTCTCCTCTCCACCTCGCCTCGTCTGAGCTCCGTTCCCTCTCCACCTACCTCCTTCCGCTTACACGTCTCCTCTCCACCTCACCTTCTCTTCTCTCGTCTCCTCGCACCTCCTCCTTCTGCGTCGCTCTTGCGCCGTCGCCACCTCTCCCATTTCTTCTCTCGTTTCTCCTCGTCCACCTCGTCCTTCTTTCTTCTGCTCTGTCCTCCTCTGCCACCGCTCCCTTTGCTTATCTCTTTCTCCTCCCTCCACCCGCCCTGTGCTTATCATCTTTGCTCCTCGCCACCTCTGTCCTTCTACTTCGCTATTGCCCGCAGCTCCACCACGCCCTTTTCTTATCTTCTTCTCCTCTCCACCTGCGGCCTTCTTGCGTTCTCGCTTTCTCCGCTCCACCTCTCCCCCTTGTCTGTAGCGCTTTCCCCGCCACCTCTCCTTTTTCTGAAGCGACTTTCTCCTCTCCCACCTCGATCCTGCGTCTGCGCTCGTCTCCCTCTCCACCTCACCCTTTTCTAGCTCTTTCTCCGTCGCCAACGCTCCCTGTTCGTATCTCTGTCTCCGCGCCACCTCCTCCTTCTTCGTTCTCTCTTTCTGCCTCTCCACCGTCTGCCCTTTCTTCGTGCTCTCTTTCGCCTCTCCAACCTCGCCCTTTGCCTTATCGTCTTCTCCTCTCAACCTCGCCCTTGCTTTAGCCTTTCTGCCTCTCCACCGCTCCTTCGGCTTATCTTGCTTTCTCCTCTCCACCTCTCCCTTTGCGTATCTCGTTCCTCCTCGCCCACCTCGTCCCTTTTCGTATCTCTTTCTCCTCTCCACCTCGCCTTCGTGCTGATCTCTTTCGCCTCTCCCCCTCGCCCTTTTCTTCTCCTCTGTTCTCCTTCTCCACCTCTCCGTCCTGAGTCTGCGTCTTGCTCCTCGCCACCTACTTCCGTCTTACTTGACTCATGCTCCTCTCCACCCTCCGCCTTAGCTTCTTCTCTCTGTCTCCGCTCCAACGTCTCCTGCTTACCCCCCTCTCCTTTCTACCTCTCCACCTCGCCTTCTGTCTTCTCTCTGTCTCCGCTCCCCACCTCGCCGTTCGTCTTCTCTCTTTGTCCCTCTCCTCCTCTCCTTCTTCCGTCTCTCTTCCTCCTCTTCCACCTCTCCTTCTTCTTCTCTCTTTCTCCCTCTCCACCCTCGCTTGCTCGTCTCGATGCGCAGCTCCACCTCGCCTGCTCTATCGCTTTCTCCTCTCCACCCTCCTTCGTCTATCCTTTCTCCGCGTGCCCCCTCCTCCGGCTTCTTGATCGCTTTCTCCCCCTCCACCCTCGCCCTTGCTTCCTCACTGTCTCCGCTCCCCAGCCTCTCTCCTTCTTCTTCTCTCTTTCTTCCTCTCCACCGCGCCTTGCTTCTTTATCTCCCTTTCCCTAGCCACCTCGCCTTGCGTCGTATCGCTGCTCCTCTCCCCCCCTCTCCTTTCTCTCTCTTTCTCCTCTCCACCTCTCCTTCGGCTGCTCTCTGGCTCTGCGCCACCTCGCCTTCGTCTGATCTCTTATCTCCTCTCCACATCTGCCTCCTAGTTGCTTTCGCTCTTGTCTCCTCTCCACCTCTCCCAGTCCTTCTTATCTCTTTCTCCTCTCCACCTCTCCCTATTCTGCTCTCTTTCCCTATCCACCCTCTCCAGTCGGCTTCTCTCTTTCTCCTCTCCACCTCTACACCCCCCTTCTCTTATTGCGCTTTCTCCGCTCCACCTCTCCTTCTCTGCTCTCTTTCTCATCTCCACCTCTCCCCTCTTCTATCGCTGTCTCCTCTCCACCTCCTCCCTTGTCTGCTCTCTTGCTCCTCGCCCCCCTCTCCTTCTTCGTATCTCTTTCGCCTCTCACCTCTCCGTCTTCGTCTCTACTTTCTCACTCTCCACCTCTCCTTCCTGTGTCTTCTCGCTTTCTCCCTCCACCTCTCCCTTTTCGTCTCGCTTGTCTCCCGCGTCGCCACCTCGCCCGTCTTCTTCTCTTCTTTCGCCGTCTCCACCTCACCTTCTTCTTATCTCTGTCTCCCCTCCACCTCCCTTCGGCTACCTCTTTCTCCTCTCCCCCTTCCTCCTGTCTTCTCTCTTTCTCCTCTCCTCCTCTCCCTTTTTCTTATCTCTGTTACTCCTCTCCACCTCTTCCTTCCTTCTTATCTCTTTCTCCCCCTCCACCCCCTTCTCTTCTTCGCTCTTTCTCCTCTCCCCCTCTCCCTTTTCGATCTCTTGTCTCCTCTCCACCTCGTCCCTGTTTCTGATCTCGTGCGCCTCTCCACCTCTCCTTCTTCTTATCTCTGTCGCCTCTCCCACCGCCCTTCTTCTTCTCTCTTTCGCCTCTCCACCTGCGCCCCTTTTCTCTGATCTCTTTCTCCTCGCCCCACCTCTCCTTCTTCTTCCTCTCTTTCTCCTCTCCACCTCTCCCTTTTTTTTATTCTGGCGCCGCTCCACCGCTCCGTCGATCTTCTCTCTTTCCTCCTCGTCCACCTCTCCCTTTTTTTATCTCTTCTCCCTCTACACCTCTCCTTCTGCTTCTTCTCGCTGTCTCCGCGCCACCTCTCCCTTTGTCTTAGCTTCTTTCACCTCTCACACTCTCCTTCTTCTCGCTCTTCCCTCTCCACGCTCTCCCTGTGCTTAGCCTTTCTCCCTCGCCACCTCTCCCCTTGCTGCGTATCTCCTTTCTCCCCACCAACTCTCCACTTCTTCTCTCTTTCTCCTCGCCCCCTCTCCTCTTCTGATCTCTTCTCTCCGCTCCACCGCTCCGCTTCTTCTTCCGCTTGCGCCTCTCCACGCTCTCCGTCTGCTTATCTCGTTCTCCTCTCCCCGCGCCGTCTTCTTCTCGCTTTCGCCTCTCCACCCTCCCGTGGTTTCTAGTCTCTTGCTCACGCTCCACCTCTCCTCGTCTTATCTCTTGCTCCTCTCCACCTCTCCGTCTTCGTGCTCCTTTTCCTCTCCACCTCTCCGTCTTCTTATCTCTTTCTCCTCTCCTCCCTCTCCTTCTTCTTTCTCTTTCTCCTCTCCACCGCGCCCTTTCGATCTTCCTTTCGCCTCTCCTCCTCTGCCTTCCTTCTTCGCTCTTTCTTCCCTCTCCCACCGCTCCCGTTCTGATCTCTTGTCGCCTCGCCACCTCGCCGTCGTTACGTCTCTCGGTCCTCCCGCTCCCACCTCGTCCTTCGTCTTCTCTCTGGCTCCGCTCCACCATCTCCTTCTTCGCTCGCTGTCTCCTCTGCCACCTCGCCTTCTTCGCTTATCTCGTTCTCCGCTCCACCTTCTCTCTTCCCTTTCTTATCTCTTTCTCCTCTACCACCGCCCTTACGTCTTCTCTCCGTTCTCCTCTCCACCCCTCCCTTTGCGGATCTCCTTCTCCGCTCCACCTCTCCTCTTCCTTCGCTCGTTCTCCTCTCCACCTCTCCGTACTACTTCTTCTTGGCTCCTCTCCACCTCTCCGTTTCTTATCTCGGTCGCCGCTCACCTCTCCCGACTTTTTCTGATCTCTTTCTCCTCTCCCCCTCGCCGTCGTTCTTCTCTCTTTCTCCTCTCCACCTCTCCTTCTTCGTCTCTCTTGCTCCTCTCCACCGCCCTTCTTCTTATCTCTGTTCTCCTCTCCTCCTCTCCCTTTTTTTATCTCGGCGCTCCTCTCCACCTCTCCTTCTTCGTATCTCTTCTTCCGCAGCCACCTCTCCTTCTTTCTTCTCTCGTGCTCCTCTCCACCTCTCCGTCTTCTTCTCTCCTTTCTCCCTCCACACGCTCCTTCGTCTTATCTCTTTCGCCTCTCTCCACCGTCTCCCTGTTTCTTAGCTCTTGTCTCCTCTATCCCACCTCTCCCACCCGTTCTTCGTAGCTCCTTTCGCCTCTCAACCTCTCCTTCTTCGTGTCTCTCTTCTCACTCGCCACCGCCGCCTTCGTTCTTCTCTCTTGCTCCTCTCCACCCTCCCTGTGTCTTCGCTCGTGTCTCCTCGCCACTCTCACCTGCGTCTGTTCTCTTGCTCCTCTCCACTCTCTCGCCTTTTCTTATCTCTTTCTCGGCCTCTCCACCTCTCCTTCTACTTCTCTTCTTGTCCCTTCCAACCTCTCCTTCTTCTTATCTCTTGCTGCCGTCTCCAACTCTGCCCTTTCCTTCTCTTTTTTCTCCTCGCCCCCTCCGCCAGTCTTCTTCGACTCGTTCTCCTCCGCCACCGCACCTGTCTCTTAGCCTCTGTCTCCTCTCCACCGCATCACGTCCTGCTCTCCATTTCTTCCTCCCAGCCCTCTGCGTTCGTCTTATCTCTTTCGCCCTCTCCATCCTTCAACATCCTTCGTCTCTTTTCTCCTCTCCATATCTCACGTCTTCGGCTCGTCGGTCCCTCTCCACCGCTCCTGCTCTTCGCTAGCTTGCTCCGCTCAAACCTCTCCTTCTGCGTCTCTCTGTCGTCCTCTCCACCTCTCCCTGTCTGGCTGCTTTTTTTTGCGTTCTCCTCTCCACCTCTCCTTCCTCTTCTCTTCTGTCTCCTCTCCACCTCTCCCCCTTCGTCTTATGTTACTTTCTCTCTACCACCTCCTCCCTTCTTATCGTCTCTCTTTCTCCTCGCCACCTCTCCTCGTCTTCGCGCTTTCGCCTCTCCACCTCTCCTTCTCCTTCGCGCCGTTCTCCGCTCCACCCTCGCCCTGTTCTGTGCTCTTTCTCCTCTCCACCGCTCCGTCCTGCTTATCTCGTCTCCTCTCCACCGCTCCTTCACTTCTTAGTCTCTTCGCCCTCCTATCTAGCCTTTCCTTCCGCTTCTCTACTTTCCACTGCCCTCTCTGCTTCTCCTGCTTCCTCATTCTCTTGGCTCCTCTCTTAAGAGATCCCCTCTGTCCTGAAGTCTTGTTTCGCCGCCCCCTATACTCTACTTTTTTCTTCGTCGGCTGATCCGCTCCTCTCGGTCTCAGCTCCTTACCGCTTCCTCTGCCGTTTCCTCTTCCGGTTTCTAACGGCTTCCTATGGTCTTCCGCTATCCAATCGTCCATCTTCTTCTCCTGCAACCTCTTCTTCCATTATCCTCCCTCTTTCTCCTCCTCCGCCTCAACCATTCAATGTCTCGTCCTTCTTCTCTTACCTACCTTCGTCCATACCCATTAGTTCCTGTCCTGCTTGCCCCCCCCTATTCATACCTGTCTTCCCCTAATCATCCAATGCCTCTTACGCACTCGCACTGTCTCGGTCCAGGGGCCTCCAGCCAAACCCCAACACACCCCCCCCCCCACCCCCTACCAGCCACGCCACCCCCTCCATCCCGGCCGCCCAGCCCACCCCACCCCCCCCCCGCCCCCCCCCCCACCACCACAACCCCCTCCCCCCCCCCCACCCCACCCCGCCCCAATTACCAAGACCAATCACCCACCCCCCCCCCCGCCCCCCCACACACACACCCCCACCCAAACCCGCCCCACCCCCCCCCACCCCCACACCCACCACAAACACA
>NC_061839.1:25693880-25698880 GCF_019202785.1 Penaeus chinensis
AGTAACGGCAGTTGAGATCCAGAGCGTGTTTACACCTCAGCAGGAGCAGCAGGTGGGACGGCGTGGGCGTTTACACTCTATTAAGCGATGGCAGATCAGACGGTGGTGGGCGGAGGCCATGCTTATCGTGCTTATCTTTGGTCTACTGTGGCTCTTATATATATGTGTGTATATATACATATATATACATATATATGTATATATAAATATTGATAGATAGATAGATAGATAGATATAAATGTGGATAGATAGATAGACAGAGGTGTGTGTGTGTATGTGTGTGTGTGTGTGTGAGTGTGTGTGTGTGTGTGTGTGTGTGTGCATTCATCTTCAAATACTAATGCTTCTCATTCTTCTCGTACTCTTGCTTGTGTTTGTTTGTCTGAATTTTTATAAAGTTTAATGTGAATGATTATTGGTTTTGGTTTCTGTTGTGTTTGTTTTAATTATTTTATTTGTGTTTCGTTTGATTTTTTCAATTGGTGTACTCAACAGTTCTTTGATATTTGATAATGTTATCGTTTATCGAGCTGTATAATTTCACTAGATGAGATACATACTGTAGACAGAGATAGATAAGAGAAAGGTGGATAAATAGATAGATAGATCCATAGATAGGTAGGTAAATATACGACACATAGACAAATAAATAGATATTAAAAGATATATATAGACAGACAGATATACAAATAAATAAATATTAATAGATAGATATAGACAGACAGATATACAAATAAATAAATATTAATAGATAGATATAGACAGACAGATAAACAAATAAATATATATTAATTGATAGATATAGACAGACAGATAGACAAATAAATAGATATTAATAGATAGATACAGACAGACAGATAGCCAGACAAACAAATGTCGACGTAAATTCACTTAAACATACACAGGCTTAAGGCGGAAATGAATCTGCCGCCTGTTATTTCCAGTGTCCCCATTCCGCCGCCTGCTGACGACTGTCTCGCTTAAAGGAAGTCCTGTTCTACTGTACAAACTCCCTTTACAGATTCTTCAGTGTTCAAGTCGTGTCACGTGTCATTGTATGGAATTGCAGTTATCTTGAACGCTGTAGCTCTTTTACGCAATCTGTATGTCGATGTAACGTTCGACGCTACTTCGGCCCTGTAGGTTTAGCGTTGTTGTTGTTGTTGTTTTTTGTTTTTATGTTTGTTTGTTTGTAGAGCTGTATGTTTATGTATTTTCCTGTTGATTTTTTTTTTTTTTTTTTTTTTTTAGATACAGTGTTGTTAAGATTCTTTACAATGCTGAACTGCGGAATTCTCCTAACTGGATTTATAATTATAGTATCTTTAAAACGGTATGCTAAATCTATTTGCCACAATTATTCTATTAACTGTATCCTATAGCTTCCCTTGTAATATTTGTTTATTGCTTATCCATCCAGTTCGTAGGAAATTCAAGGAAGTACAGTAAAAATATCCTTCGCATGGTCAGCTGTTTTGATTTCTTAAGTATAAACGACCAAAGACTACAATGGACAATATTTACGCGAACTGTTCATCGAGATTTTAAAAATATCAACGCTTATAAAATGAATACGCTTTTTAAATGGCTTACAGGGCCTGCAGAAATACTGAAGCTACACTCCTATAATAAGGAGTATCGAAATATCGGTAATGTTTGTATAGTAAGCACGAGATGTATGAATTTCGTCGCCTACTGAACATTGTGCAACACTTGACCAATTTCCTTGTGTAACCACCAGATCCTTTTGAAAACGTGAATAGATATTTCTTTCTTTAATTGAAACGAATATAGCCAAGTTTATAGAATTCTCTGTATCTTATTGAAGATTAGTTTTTTATCGTTTTGAAATACTGAATATAATGTTTGCATGTAGTTCATTCTTTATAGATTCCACACTTCGGTAAGGTTTACAAGATTTCAAAAGTATGTCAGATTGGTACAGTGGGGGAGTGTTTATATCTGATACGCACTGGTTTTCCATTGTTATGACCAATCTTTCTGTGATCATTTAAACAATAGGTCCACTCTTCCTCTCTCAATCGCTCTTTCTTTCTTTCTTTCTCTCTTTATATATACATATTTATACGTGTATACATACACACACACGCACACACACACTCACACACACACACACACACACACACACACACACACACACACACACACACACACACACACACACACACACACACACACACACATACATATATATATATATATATATATATATATATATATATATATATTTATATGTGTATGTGTTTATGTGTATATATATGTATACATATTCAGTATATATATACATATATATATGTGTGTGTGTGTGTGTGTGTGTGTGTGTGTGTGTGAGTGTGAGTGTATTCTCGTTACAACACCCAGTTCCGATCTAACACTGTCCACGCCCTACAGACATAAATGAACCTTAGGTCTCCCTCACGCTGCTTGGTACGAACTTCCATCGCTGGAGTCACGGCTTGAGAACTGCATGGGTAGGAAACACAGAAGCCAGTAACCCCCGAAAAAAAACAACAATGGGAGATGATTCTTAAATTCGTCAGGATGATTGTAAGATTTTGGAACCTGCGTGATGAAATTGCAGTTCTCGAAATAGATAAGATGAATGAAGGACGCTCGTTATAAATACAATGACTTATTGCAAAGAGAAACAATGGATTCGTACTCGGTTGCGACACGTTTTTATACTGTGGGTGTTCGGATCGCTAGGCCGTGGCTCTTGCAGTGGGACAACAATTAATACCTTTACCTGTCTATAATTAAAATTTTGGGAGGGCTTTTGTACCCTTTCCTCGTACTACATCCTGTGCTGGCCTCAAGCAGGATGAGGTCCATCTTAATTTGCATACGGACATTTGCATATCATTTATTCGCGTGATGTTTCTTAGGATGTTCAACACTTTTTTTCTTCATATTTGTTTATCATAGGTTTTTCATCTTGTTCTTATCTCTTATCTTGAGTCTGATATCGCCATGAGACATCACGCTAGGTATGGTATCACATTTCAAGAACTAAATATGCTCCTGCACAGATGAAAACTGTAATGACGCTCGATGTCGCTCATTCATTTCTTACTGTTTATCTTATTTTTCTTATAGTACCATTTTATTTCATTCACTTCAGAACATGGGATCCTTGTACTGATGTTGGTTAATCAATTTCTCTCTCTCTCTCTCTCTCTCTCTCTCTCTCTCTCTCTCTCTCTCTCTCTCTCTCTCTCTCTCTCTCTCTCTCTCTCTCTCTCTCTCACCCTCTCTCTCTCTCTTTCTCTCTTTCTCTCTTTCTCTCTTTCTCTCTCACTATATATATATATATATATATATATATATACATATATATATACATATATATATACATACACATACACACACATACACACACACACACACACAGTTTTGATTATCGCATTACATCACTCTACTAATATGTAAACCAGTGATTCTGAATACTTGTATTTTTATATTTCAAATACTGTATACTTTCTCATCTGCTGGTATACCTATGTTTTGTATGTGAAATGTGAGCCCACACAGGGACTTATTAAAATAATTAGTATAAAAGCACTTTTTGTTTTGATCAAACAAAATGTTGCTACAGATAACATAGAGAAATACCTGTCATAATGAGCTTATACTTTTTTTTCTCTCTTATTTTAATTCCATCTAATATCATTACGAAGCGAAAATAATAAAACCGTTTGATATAACTATACCGACGTTTATAAAAACACCATGAATCTATCACACATACCCTACTTCAGGAAAAACCTTGACAACACAAATAAAACCATTATTTCCGGCATCATATACAGAAGAATAAGGTCCATCTTGATTCAAGTATAGGATATTTGCATAGTTTCTGCATGTGACATTCATGTACATTGTGATCTCGTTTTCTCCAAGGTATGATATCCGTGTTCTACTAAATGCAGTAAAAGAGTGTGTCATCTAAGGAAGGTGTACATGCCTCATCTAAGTACATGTGTTAATAGAGATCTTCGCTGATTCCGGGTCGGAGTCTGAGCGATATTGATTAGCTTCTGAACACCATTTGCGGAAAGTTCATTTCCATGTATGCTGACAATGAAGAGGAAAAGTTCGTGGAGCTTTGCAAGATATCAAGATGTGTCAAACAGCATGGATAGGTAAATCCTCATGTTAATCCATTAATGAATAAAGAAAACGGAATAGAAATAAAATAAATCATACATTTCAATATCACGTTTCCTGATTTATGTTCAGTTTATTACATTCTCCAGTATATATCTAAAACGAAAATCAAAACAACAAAACATCTGTCACAGATTCTCCTAGAAAAAAAATACGTACAAAGGATACATTTTTTGACCTCACGTAACAGAATCCTAAAAGAATGCGGGAAATTTGGGTTATCCTTCTCTGTCTCATTCCTTTCGGTGTCACTCGTCCATAGCTAATGAGCACTCACTAATGAAGAGTCTGGAGGCAAAACTACAACTTCCTGAAAGTTTATTATTTAAGTTCCAGAACGCAAACCCTGATTAATGAATCCTCGCTTCATTTTTTTTTTTTTTTTCCGGAATGAAGAACTTAATTTTCTGAAAGTAAAACTCAAATTCCTAAAAAGAAAAATATTTACCTCCTAGAATATAGTGAATTCAGACGACATATGAAAATATACTTATGAAGACCTCCCAATGAAAGACTGTCCGAATAAGAAAGGGGGAAAAAATCAACGGCATTTCGAGACCACCAGACTCATCTTCAAGATATAAAAAGACCAACAAGAAAATCAGAAAAAAATAAATAAATAAAAACCACGCCGTTTTGAAAAAAGCCAGAATCCTCTTCAGCAGGGTTATAATAAAAAACAACAACAACAATAAACGGATACGGCTTTCATTTTTCATTTTTTCTCGTATTTCAATATTTACCGCTCGGCCGCAAAAGGAAACGCGACACCAATTCCAACGGCAACGTCACCCCGTCTGCTCTCGCCCGCC
>NC_061839.1:25701380-25706380 GCF_019202785.1 Penaeus chinensis
ACTCCAAATCAACACATGATCTTTAGAGATTTGTATCATTATGCAAGAAAAGCGGAAGTTGGTCGCTGGAAATCTTACACACACACACACACACACATATATATATATATATATATATATATATATATATATATATATATATATATATATATATATATATACATATATACATATATACATATATATATACATATATATGTGTGTGTGTGTGTATAAATACAGTATATATAGATAGATATGCAGGTAGACAAATAAACAGATAAAGAGATCGTGCATCTGTGTATATGTGTATGTGTGTGCATATGCATATATGAGTGTGTCTGTATATATTAATATATATATATGTGTGTGTGTGTGTGTGTGTGTGTGTGTGTGCAGATGAATACATCAAAATATGAATAAAAGTATGCTTATGTGTGTGTACGGGTATAGATAGATAGTTATAAAAATAGATAGATAGATAGACAGATAGATAGATTGGCAGGTAAACAGATAAACAAATTGATAGATAAACAGAAAGAGAGAGAAGAGACAGACAGACAGACATGCAGACAGACACACAGACACACAAACAGACAGATACACACACACACACACACACACACACACACACACAAACAGAAATATTGCTTTAAATACTTCCACCAGGAACTTTTGATTCTTCCGCTTTTCCCCCGCATCTTCGAATTCCTCGGAGACGTTGGATCCACTTTTACCACATCACTCCTCTCTCGGCCTCCTCTTTTTTCTCCCTTTCCACCACGCAGATCCTCACTCCAGACATCCCCTCGCCAACCACGTTCCGGGCGCAGATGCTGGTCAACCGTGAACTATTTAGTCTTTATCCGTAAACCAATAAATAGTCATCGTTAGTCATGGTCGGTAGTCATCCGGATGAAGGTTGCTAAATATGACTCTTTGAAATATTTCATGGCATGTGATTAGTAAACCCGCACTGAAGGAATATCTCGCAATATGCTAAGTGGTTATTGGAAAGACATATTGTGTAACCAAACGAGACTGTACTCTCCAAGTACTACTGTTCGTGCGTCGCGCTAGAGTACGCAGTGCCACATATCACGTCATCTGCAGAAATAATACGTTTTTTTTAGAGATGGAAGGGGACCAGGATCCGGATGGCACCCCCTCCCTCCCCTCCCTTCCTCTCCTCCTCCCCCAAGGCTTAAGGGCGAGAGATCCAGACAAACGAGTACACATTTCACCCTTAGAGGCATCGCGTGTGCCCCGCCCAAGACAAGCCGCTACGTGCCTCGGCCTCATAACGCGGTCGCTAGAGTGTAGCGCTTTTCTCGAATCGCTACTTTCCTGATCGTGAGCGATTCCAGTTTTTTTTGTTTTTTTTATCTCTTTCTCTCCCTCTCTCTTCGAAAGTGGAAACTAAAAATGATATGCAGGCGAGTGCATAGGAACGACGGATAAATGCTTAAGCAGGAATGTAATCAGTGAGCTGGGTGAAGCGGCACCTGTGTGACATACTTACGCGCTCACTCACTCACACTGGCTCCGAGATCACACTTAGCGGAACCAAAAGGGACACCAGTGATCGGGAGGAGGAGGAAAGTAACGGTTACTCCCTTCAGAGATTCTTGAGACAATGCAGTGGGCATTGTAAACAAGGGTAAAAGTGATACTTGGTCTGTCACTGAAGTTATTTACTAACATTTTACTGTGATTATGTTTTTTATCATTATTGTTTTTGTTCTCATCATTATCCTCATCAACATCATTATCACCAATGATATTAGTATTATCATTATTGTTGTTGCTATTACTGTTCTAGTTGTTGGTTTGTTATCATCATTATTTTCGGTATCGTCATCATCACCATCATCATCATCATCAGCAGCAGCAACATCACCATCACCATCACCATCACCATCACAATCACCATTACCATCATCATCATCATCATCATCATCATCATCATTATTATTATTATTATTATTATTATTATTATTATTATTATTATTATTATTATTATTAATCAATATCATCATTATTACTATCATTTTCATTTTTATTATTAGAGAGAGAAAAAAAACATCGGTTAAGTAGCAGTTTTGGAATAAAATGAATATTGATAAAACACAGAGAGAATAATTGAATGGAAAAATGTAAACTTTTTTTTTGTATTTGTTTTTGGTCCCGTATTGTTATTGTGCGTGAAAATGACTGGTTTGTTACGCGTTTGGAATCATTCAAACAAATATCACGTGACTATAAATATTTAAGTTCTCTAGTATCAGAAAACAATTATAAGTTATACTTTCTACAGTTCCTTATTTATTACAAGTGTCTATACTTATTAATTTCTAATAGATGTGTGTTTTATATATCTGAAGTGTCTATATATCTCACAAATGCCAGGCATCTTTACACATGACGTAATATTAGCTTTTCCGCATAGCATTTCCTTTTCCTTCACTTAATTATCAAAAGGGATTTGATTGATCAGGTAACATCCATATCTCCAATAATTCCGAGAAAAAAATTATATGAATATGAATCGATTCAATTCAGCGATCTTTGGTCGGCTTTCCACGCTCCGCCGTAAATCATTGTGAGTGATTCATCTGCCATACTATTTCGTTTGTTAAAAAGTATATGATTTAGCAGATAATAATTCTCAAGTCGAATCTCAATTAGATGTTAAATCTCTATCGTTTTTTTAAGATGAAAGATGACAAAAGATCCTTGACTGAATCATCATATTTTTTTTCGTAGTGATTGTATATCTTCAATTTCTCATCTTTGTTTAAAATGTGTCACACGGTTCCTCTTTACTATTTCGTTTTAAGTACTCCATTTCGAGAGTTTCACTATATATGTGCAAACAAAAATTCCCTCATTAAAATGGATCTAAATGCCATACATCGTAGTCATTCTCCCCCTTGCAAATCGAGACAGAAAAGATGCAAAAAAGCTAATTCGCATTGACTCTGATGGCGAGGCTACTGGCAGTAGGGGTGGTGGCAACCCGGTGGTATAGAACTACATAGTGACTGTGTAGGTGGTGAGACAATGGTGATGTCTCACCACGAAGCGACACAGTAACATAGTGCAGATGACCACCATGGTATGTGTGGTAAGGGTGGTGCAGCCGAAGGTCCGGTTGTGTGTGTGTTCTAAATACTAGTCATATTTCATACGCGATTACTTCTGTCTCCGTTGACAAGACTTTGCTATGAAAATATAATTGATTCTTATATAGACAGATAAACATCGCGAGCTAGTATTTGCCTTTTTTTTCCCTTGTGTGGGAGTATATACATATACCTAGAGAGTGGATATGCATGCGTGAGTCTGTTTAAGACTGCTCAAAAAAAAGTGTATGCAAAGAAACGAATATGATATACTTGCATCCTAGAATTATGTCCAGAAGCTCTAGCTGTATTATAATGTCTGGCAAGTTGCAAACGGATACCGTGTGTTTACACTAGCAGACGCAAATTTGTACAATTGCACTTTGCCGGATAATACTTGACAAAGAAGAGTAAACAAAGGTGTGTTTCTGTTTACTAAGCTGTTACAATGTGTTTATTGAGATATGTACAAATAAATGCCTGCGTCGTGTAACTACATGTGTGAACGAAAGAAAAAGAGGGAGGGAAGAGGAGAGAGAGAGAAAGAGAGAGAGAGAGAGAGAGAGAGAGAGAGAGAGAGAGAGGGGGGGGAGAGAAAGAAAGAGGGGGGAAGGAGATAGACAGACAAATAGACAAAAAGACAATCAGACAGAGAGAATATGTATGTGTATGGTTAAGAGTAATCATACATTCAGAGATGTTTTGTGTGTGAGAGTGAGTATCTTCAGAAGTAGGTTATGGTGTATGCTGAAAAGTGAGTATATATGTGCGCGCCTGTCAGTAAGTGCACAACCACATGGATGCACGCGAGGAAAATTACACGCTGAAACGCAGGTGTAGACGGACCACTTTCGTAAAGAGGCAAGAGCGTGATTAAGTGCAGCGGGGATCTATGCCACAGCGGGAGGGGGAGGGGGGTGTAATTACACTTAATGACGCTGGGAATGGACACGCAAATCCCCCCTTCCCCCCCTACTTTAGTGACGACTATACTCATTGTTCATCTATTAACATTTGATACTTCTCTTTGGGCTGTGAGGGCTTGTTACTATGTAGCTTCTGTCTGAAAAGTCTTCAGTAAAATATCTCTCTCTTAAAAGTGGTATATTTCTTCGTGGATGATTTCGTGGATACATTTTGTCAAATGAAGTTGGACTGACTGTTACTTCTATATAAGGTTTTTTTAGTCAGTTTACTTCAAAATGATGATCAATTCAGTCCATTGTTTATGAAGAACGGATCGGTTACACGACATTAAGCCAGTGACGGTCCAAAAGACACTAAGAACATTTTGTGATTACACCTGTCAGTCCAGGCGACGTACTGTCTGGCCGACGCCCTTATTGTTAATGCAGCCATCGCTAACTGGGGCGAGAGATCGAAAGGGTGTTACAGTAGTACTACTCAGTGCGGTTAGCCATGCCATTCAGCCGATGGGAATTTGGATTGGTGCTTTTGCTATCGTTGAAATCTCCAGCATTAGGAAGTTATGCAGTCTGCGAATTGTTGTTGTAAAAGCATATATTTGTTTAGTGACACAAATTCAATAGACTTAGAATTAATCTGTTATCTTTTTCAATCAGTAATTACTATATTTTCCTACATTACGCGGTTTTCCTAAGTCAGTGATACCCAGGATCCGCGTTCGGATACCATATCCGACATCTACCCCGCCTGACACCGGACTCCTGTCTTCAATAACCGGCGACCCCCAAGCCCTCCTACCTGACCCCACATCCTGATCCCCAGGTCAGCGATGACCTACGACCCATGTTTCTGACCTTTAACCTTCGCTCCCGATAATTTTGAATTAGGATTCGCATTTTCGCTCGTTTCGACAACTGTCTCGAAGCCATATTTCCGAAATAAAATCCTGCCTCTTCTCATTGTCACCAT
>NC_061839.1:25716380-25718880 GCF_019202785.1 Penaeus chinensis
ACGAAGAAGAATTCATATCTATTTCTATCTATTTATCGATAATATATATACGTATGTATATATACATATGAACACACACACACACACACACACACACACACATATATATATATATATATATATATATATATATATATATATATATATATATATATATGTGTGTGTGTGTGTGTGTGTGTATATGTATATATGTATGTATGTATATGTATATGTATATATGTTCATTTATATACATATATATATATATGCATATATATATATATATATACATATGTATGTATGTACATATATATTAGTGTGTGTGTGTGTGTGTGTGTGTGTGTGTGTGTGTGTATGTGTGTGTGTGTGTGTGTGTGTGTGTGTGTGTGTGCATATATATATATATATATATATATATATATATATATATATATATATATATATATATATATATATATATATGTATATATATATATATATATATATATATATATATATATATATACATGCATATATACACATACATGTATTTATACGTATATATACATGTATATGCATATATATCTACAGATATATACATATACCTTTAAATATATACATATATATGTACATATATACATGTATGTAGACATAAGTACACACACATATATATATATATATATATATATATATATATATATATATATATATACGTATATACATGTATATATACATATATAGATATGCATATATATATACATATACATATATACATACACACACAGATTTATATATATATATATATATATGTGTGTGTGTGTGTGTGTGGGTGTGTGTGTTTGTGCTTGTATGAATGTCTGTATGTGCGTATGCATGTATGTATGCATGTATGTATGTATGTATGTATGTATGTATGTATGTATGTATGTACGTACGTACGTACACTCTATGCACACGTGTGTGTGTGTGTGTGTGTATACATATATATACATATGCATGTACATATATATATATATATACATGTACATATATATATACATATATATACATGTATATACACGTACATACATACACATACATATACATATATATACATATACATATATATATACATTATATACATGTATGTACATACATGTATGTACATACATGTATATACATATACATTTATTTGCATATATGTACATATATATATATATATATATATATATATATATATATATATGTGTGTGTATATACGTATATATACACACATATGCATACATATGCATATATATACATATACATATATAAATATACATATACACACACACACACACACGTATGAATGGTAAAACACTCTTCCGTGTAGATACTATGGTAGAAAAACCCACAATGCAAAAACTAGATTTATTGAAAATGAGACTACAGTTTCAAAACCCACCTGGATTCCATCTTCAGACCTGAAGATGGAATCCAGGTGGATTTCGAAACTGTAGTCTCATTTTCAATAAATCTAGTTTTTGCATAACACACACACATATGTGTGTGTGTGCTTGTGCTTGTATATATGTCTGTATGTTTGTATGCATGTATGTATGTGTGTACGTACGTACACCCTATGCACGGGGCCTAAACTATCACAGCAAGACCCGTAGAGTTTATCTTCTATGGATAAGATTTACAGATCTTAATAATCTTAATTTGGACCATGTTTTTTCACAAGTCTCAAATCCCTTATCATAATGATTCCTATTTTAAGATAATTCTTGATATGTGTCTTGTGATAAACTTCCTGTGGATAGAACGGGAATTTTAGTTCAATATGTCCTTCTAAAGATAAGCAAGTGCTATAACACTATATATACGTTTTATTATAACCTTTTCTTATAAAATCCCAGTGAATGATTAACTATATTCTCTTATTTCAGCTCCATAGTGCATAATGTTGATGTTGCGTGTAAAGGATTCATTCCTAGTTTGCGTTTATTTTCACAGTCTGATCTACAGACGATTCACGCCCCCATGATTTTTCTTTCTATTGTGTAGATTTTCTAGGTCACGCTATTCGATCAATTGCGATTGTGACTCATTATTTACGCTTTTGTATAATGGTGCTAAAGTTATGTCTGCTCTCGCCTTTTTTTCGGAATTCCTAACGCCAATTGCATTATATGTGATCTAATTTTAATAAAACGAATAACACTTTTCTCTGAACTCATATAAATAAGGAAATACTTAAAAAGAGCATATCCTCCCTCTCATTATATCCGAAAGCTATGAAATCATAATCTGCCTCAACCAATTCTGAAAAGATATTAAGTGTATATTCTTTAAATATACAAGTTTAACGAAGCCTCAGGGCATACCACGTTATACGGTATGCTTCGGGATTCGCAGACTGGGTTCAAGGCTGATTAGTGTATATCTGCCTTATCACCCTACGGAAAGTCATGAGCCACTGACGTCTAAACTCTAGCCCGTATATCACTCATCAAATATTATGGCACCTTTTGCTCTTTCGTGTTTCATTCTACGTCACAGGAAAGAAAACGAAACACCA
>NC_061839.1:25723880-25743880 GCF_019202785.1 Penaeus chinensis
CAGTACGCTCAAGGTGGCAGTCATACAAGAGGCAATTAACTACGTACCGTCAGCTGCTAGAGTTACCCATAAACTGTAAACAATCTACGTTGACAAGCAATAAACAATCTATCCACACACACAAATATAATTTGCAATAGAAATGTATATACAGTGTATTTCTTCCCATCACACAATTAGCCTACAACATGCAAACAAGTACCTATCTTTTCTCTCACAAAGGAAGAAGAATCAACATGTGTTTTTTTCCGGATCTAAAGGAGAAAGTTAGCACATGCTGGTCCGGACCGCGCGGCTGCGAATGAAGGATGGTCGGACGCAGTTGTGCGTAAATTTTACTCATACGTTTGCCGCCAGTGTTCTATGGGGCTGATTTCTACTTTTCATTTGAATTTTATGCGTGTGTGGGTGTATTCATTCATATTCATGTATTTACATAAACATATGCATTCATACATATGTGTATATATAAATATGTATGTATGTACAAGCACACTCATACATGTTCGTATGCACTTACGCACGCATGCCCACACACACACACACGTGTACACACACACACATACACATATATACAGATATAGATAGAGATACCTACATATACATATACATACATAGATATATGCAGATATAGATATATATACATATACATATATGTCTCTGTGTGTGTATATATACATATATGTGTGTGTGTGTGTGTTTGTGAGTTTATTTGTCTATCAATCTTTTCATCTAATTACATGTAAACACACACACACACACACACACACACACACACACACACACACACACACACACACACACACACACATATATATATATATATATATATATATATATATATATATATATATATATATATCACGTACACGCAGCCACAGACGCTCTCAAACTCGTTGGAAAAGAGCTACTGATAATCTAAGCAATAAGTGTTTTTGCAGTCTTCATTTCATAAGGAATTCCACCGCTAATGGACAGGCCTTGAAGTCAAAGTCGAAGCCGAAACCAACGAGTTCGAATAATTAACTCAAAGGAACCTCCACCCGCGCCGTCCGAACGCAGCGTGGGCGGGGCTGGGGTGGGCCTGTGGGTGCTCGTTGATGCCAACACTGGGGATGGGGAGGGAAGGGGGCGTTGGAGGATGGTGGGAGGATAGCAAGGGCCGTGAGGGTATTACGAGGGTAGGAGCAGGAGACAGGGGCGGAGGGCCCTGGGGAGGTGGGGGGGAAGTAGGCGAGAGGAGGAGGAGGACCTGGAGACCTGGGGAGAAGAGGAAGGAAATGGGGAGCCATGGAATGGGTGCGAGAGGGCTTGGAATGGGGAGAATGTAGGCGAGGGGGCGTGGAGGAGGGAAGAAGATGGAACGAAAGGACACAAGAGGAGGGAGGAAGGGGGCAGTGAAGTCTGGGAGGGGAGAGAGACGAGAGGACCTACACACCTGGGGAGGGAAGGGAGGAGGGGGAGACTACCTGGGGAGAAGAAACGGGGAATAATGAGGTTTGGGGAGAAAAAAAATAGGGAATAAGGGGTCTGGGGAGAAAAAAAATAGGGAATAAGTGGTCTGGGGAGAAAAAAAATAGGGAATAAGGGGTCTGGGGAGAAAAAGAATGGGAATAAGAGGACCTGGGGATGGGGAGGAGAGCGTCAAGGGGCCCTGGGGAGCTGCGTGGGTGCTCTACTTGACCATTGTCATTTAGTAGGTCATCTGCTTCTGCACTCAGTCATCTAACGCGCTTTGCACCTGCACTCTCTCGCTTGGCACGGCTGGGGATCATTTATTTAAAAGTCATAGAAAATGGAGGAACAAAATTTTCACGGCGAACAATATTAGAACTGCAACTATCTATGTGCATGTGTCTATATGTGTGTGTGTGTGTGTGTGTGTGTGTGTGTGTGTGTATATATATATATATATGTGTGTGTGTGTGTGTGTGTGTGTGTGTGTGTGTGTGTGTGTGTGTGTGTGTGTGTGTGTGTGCGTGTGTGTGTGTGTCTGTGTGTGTGTGTGTGTCTGTGTGTGTGTGTGTCTGTGTGTCTGTGTGTGTGTGTGTTTGTGTGTCTGTGTGTCTGTATGTGTGTGTCTGTGTGTGTGTGTGTGTGTGTGTGTGGGTGTGGGTGTGTGTGGGTGTGGGTGTGTGTGGGTGTGTGTGTGTGTGTGTGGGTGTGTGTGTGTGTGTGTGTGTGTGTGTGTGTGTGTGTGTGTGTGTTAGTAGGAAAACATTCTACTAAATAATATGCTGACATGAATTTCAACTAAAAGAAAAACATTAATGAAGCTTCGAATTGAATGAAAAAAGTATCTGACTACTCTGGGACTCATATTTTTATGTACTCTGCTCACCACTCTCCGGCAGAAAAAAAAAATGAAATGTATTTATCAGTCAGACAGACCGTTTTTCCTCTTACTAATCACATCCATTGTTCTTCGGATGGACATGGTACTTGAAGTTTAGAATGTTATCGTATCCACTGTGAGTGAGCTTCGTGTTCACATAAAGAGTCCGAATCTCATATCACAGGATAGTTCCTATGATCACAGGTATTTCCTTGTTTTAGTACCTGTAATATATCAACATAGCATTTCTTTATTTTTTCTTTTTCTTTTTTATTTAGGAGTCTCTAAGGTTACACCATAGCGGTATAGAATGATTTTGAAGATATTCATCGAACCACATAGTATGATTCGGACACGTTGGGAATTATTACCCTGTCGTTTCAGCGATCTTCATGATTGACTTCTTGCAGATAAAGCAAAGGAGTAATTAAAAGATGTTTAATAATGTGATGCATATAAAAATGGTATAAGATTATGCAGAATGGTATATAATTTATTTGTGGATCAAAAGAGTCAATAAAATGTAATACACATAAGATCATAAGCATCACTGATAAATGGATGATAAGTAATGGTTTAATTTTTCTTTTTGTGGTAAGATTTGTCTTTAGACTTGTAAGAGACTTATTTCATTATCTTTATAAGAAAAATAATTTACAAAAATACTAGTACATATTATATTATATAGCTTTTTTTCTGGAAATATGATATCGATAGACTTCTCTCAAAATCTACTAATGAAATATAACAGGAATAGATGGTGGAATTAATGAATAAGGACAATATGAACTACTTGTCTTTGCCATTGGTGTTAATATTGTCATTGTCAATGTTAAAAATCATTATTCTTTGTTATTATCATTATTATTGCATTACCAATACCCATTATCACTATAATTACGGTCATTATGATCATCATTATGATAAGTTAACGTAATGATATAACATAGTAGTAATGTGGAAATCAAGTAACTTATGAAAATGTAGTAAAATAGGTCATTCAGAACTCAATTACTATCCTAATCACAGTGGCAGGGGAGGCTCTGAGTGTGAGACAATTGTGCGAGCAGTAAAACATTTTAAGTGGATGGCTTTTCGTACGCTCGACGAACCCTCCGGGCTAGTACAGTGGAAACGTGTGGGCCTCTCATCCGAGGCGCGAGAAGTTGCAATTGTCGCCTTGAGATTACTGCTGTGGCTGGACACCACGACGGGTAAGGACTAAGCTCAGCCGAATCATCACTAGCTGACATACGTTAGCGAGTCGGCATTAGTCGTCAAAGGCCGGGCTCCCCTCATGGGCATAGCCCGGGCGAAGCTCAGCTTCGCATATCGGACTTATACTTACACTCGACGAAATTTGAATTTTTTGTAAGTGTGTGGCATCGCAGATAAGGCCTATGTATAAACTGTATCACCTATTCGTCTATTTTTTTCCCCTTTACTGCAATCAAAACCCTACTACATTGTTCTTAATTCATTATAATCCATCCAATCTCAGGAATGGAACAAAATGGCAACTCATCCTAGACTGGAATGCTCCGATTTGCTACCTCTTTTGAGAAGAAATATTAAGGTGGTGTAAAACATTAAAATGATTGTATATAGATTTTTAAAATACCAAACATACGGAAGCATAGCTGATTAGAAAACAAGAGACTGATCAGAATGTAAGAGAGACGGCGAATCGGAGTTCTCGAAAATCCTGGACGAGTTGCCAGCTTTTTTTTTTTTGTTGTTGTATCTCGCGCTGATGAACCAAAATCCCACAAAATTCATGACGTTTCTGACACAGTAGGGCACTCTATCGTTTTTCTTGCCATTGATTAAAAACTATTTCCTCTCTTGTCTAAATGCTGTGGTAATTTGAAGAACCTTTACATTTAACAGATTCTGCATTTTAACATATTCTATATTTTAACAGATTCTGTACCCACGCTTAGAAATAATGGTTAATGGTTAAAACAAACAAACGAGCTAAGCATCAAAAGTTATATAGCACTATTATAAAGTATTGTGGCAAAAATAGTAGAAATGAAATAATGATTAGGATAAGTGGACAGAAGAAGGGGGCGAAGAAGAGAAGGAAAAATAAAGGGAGAGAAGACAAAAAACATGCAAAATTAGTTGAGGCGAGGGCTGAGGTCCAAGACAGGGGTGACCCCTTGACCCCTTACACTGGGCCTTAGTCCCCTTTGAGCAAAAGATTTGGGGGATTTTTACCAACAATGAGTTTTATTTGGGATTTACTCATTATTTACCTATTTTCATCCATTGTTTCTTATGGATGGTTATTTTTTTTCCCTGTTTCACATAATGCATATCACATTAAGTTATCATTTCATAAGGTTCATGAAAATTATTAAATCATGCTCACCATTTGAATATCACCATCACCACCATCACCATCATTACCACCATCACCATCATCACCATCTATTTGTTATAACAATTATTATATATTTCTATTATTGTTGTTATTATTATTACCAGCAGTAGTAGTAGTAGTAGTCCATCATCAATATTATTATCATCATCATTATTATTATTATTATTATTATTATTATTATTATTATTATTATTATTATTATTATTATTATTATTATTATTATTATTATTATTATTATTATTATTATTATTATTATTATTATTATTATTATTGTTGTTGTTGTTATTATTTTCTTATTTTAATTTTATTTTTTATTGATTGATTATGATTGATTATGATTGATTATGATTGATTGATGATTGATGATTGATGATTGATGATTGATGATTGATGATTTATGATTTATGATTTATGATTTATGATTTATGATTTATGATTTATGATTTATGATTTATGATTTATGATTGATGATTGATGATTGATGATTTATGATTTATGATTTATGATTTATGATTTATGATTTATGATTTATGATTTATGATTTATGATTTATGATTTATGATTTATGATTTATGATTTATGATTTATGATTTATGATTTATGATTTATGATTTATGATTTATGATTTATGATTGATGATTGATGATTGATGATTGATGATTGATGATTGATGATTGATGATTGATGATTGATGATTGATGATTGATGATTGATGATTGATGATTGATGATTGATGATTATGATTATGATTATGATTATGATTATGATTATGATTATGATTAAGATTAAGATTAAGATTAAGATTAAGATTAAGATTAAGATTAAGATTAAGATTAAGATTAAGATTAAGATTAAGATTAAGATTAAGATTATGATTATGATTATGATTATGATTATGATTATGATTATGATTAAGATTAAGATTAAGATTAAGATTAAGATTAAGATTAAGATTAAGATTAAGATTAAGATTAAGATTAAGATTAAGATTATGATTATGATTATGATTATGATTATGATTATGATTAAGATTAAGATTAAGATTAAGATTAAGATTAAGATTAAGATTAAGATTAAGATTAAGATTAAGATTAAGATTAAGATTATGATTATGATTATGATTATGATTATGATTAAGATTAAGATTAAGATTAAGATTAAGATTATGATTATGATTATGATTATGATTATGATTATGATTAAGATTAAGATTAAGATTAAGATTAAGATTATGATTATGATTATGATTATGATTATGATTATGATTATGATCATTATCATTATCATTTGATTATTATTATTATTATTATTATTGTTATTATTATTGTTATTGTTATTGTTATCATTATTATTATTTCTATTACTATTATTATTATTACTTGAATTATTATTATTATTATTATTATTTACCTTTATCACTATAATCACCATCACTATCATGATCACCATGGTCATCATGATCGTGATCATGTCATTGTTGTTGTTATTATTTTTATAAATATCAGTATCACCATCATCACTTTCATTATCAATATCCAACTTATAATTGTAATTGACTATTGCATCATTACCATCATTAGGGAAGATGACAATAAGTATGATGGTACTAACAGTAGTAGTAAGTACAGTGTGTGAGTATTAATATTAGAAGTAATAATAATCAACTTGTTTGTCCTCCCAACTACTTTCTTACTGCAATAACTACATTTAACATTAGTTTCATTATCATTAAAATTGCTGTAATAGTGTATTTTCAGGAAACATATTAGTCTTAGCAGGGAACTGGCAAATGGAAAAATTCTTTACCAAACTTAGAATAACTATCTAGTTATCTGGAGCATCAGTTCATAATATACATTATGCTCTATCTCCTACTTTCACATGTTCATCTCTGATCAGATCAAAAGACTCATTACTAACACATAGGGAATTCAATATTGAAACACTATTTCCATAAACTATCAATTTATTAACATTAATGTTACACTGTTCACCCTATATCATTTACACATCTGTCTAACTTAAATCTGTTTCCTGGACAAGCATTCTGAGGTCCATCCTGTTCTAGATGCACCATCACAAGGGAAGACACAAGCATTCATTCTCAAAGTCAGGAGCAAAATACATAAATTATTTATTTCCTAGTTAAGTATAAATATCAAGAAAAAGAACTATCATTTGCATGTAAATTTACCTACTGAAACCATCTATGTTCAGCCAATAAAATTAATGTTGGCTGTCTATCTCTCTTCACAGTTATTATACACATAATCACTATCTCATTTCTAAAATGTCATTAATACTCATGTGATGTTAAAGTTCAAGCATCATTATTTTAATGCAATAACATTAAAAGTCTATCCAAGTTGTTGCTAAACATATATAACCAAAAGTACTCAAAAGTACATCTTACATTTACTAATGTCTATGTCATTTATATTTAGTAAAATTGACTAGATAGTCACAACAACTGTATACATAGAGCAGCATATAAAACCTTGCATGTAGTTGAAAAGTATTTTTCTGTGTATGTATATATATTATGATAAATTTTCAAAATATATGCAGAGCCTGCAAGTCTGCTCTGTCACTTTGAGTATATAAACGCATTGTAATACTTTATGCAGCAAGGCACCTATTCAGTTTTAGTTTACAACCTTGGTCTTCATAAAAATCTTACAAATGGCTTCAGAACAGGAAATACTTCCCAAAATTCTGGTTTTAGTTATAAAATGCATGACAAGTCATAACTGTCATTAAAGTAACTAGAATAAGAATTTCACATTTACACTCACTCAGTAGCAGACAGAATGCAGTCTTCGGTTTAACATGCATAACAATACAAATGTCATACACATTATCTTAAACTGTTGACACATTTTTTCAAAGAAAAATCACAGAGAATTTTCAAGGATTATAAATGAAAAATTGATAAGCTAAAGTTCAGCAATTCAAAAAAAGATTTATTGGCAATTAATGTCAGCCATGACAAAAAAAAATAATCACACTGCCTCTCCTACATGAATGAACCATAATTTAAGAACTGATTATTCCCAAAATATATGCACAATAACCATGCATATGTAAACAGGAAAATATCAGCATCAAGCAATAGTTCTTGGTGTACTGCAGAATTATGTTATCTACTAACAAAGAGAATTCACTTAAGGAAAGAAAATTGCAGGCACCATCAGAGTACTGGGATTTTTGAAATGCAATGTAATTCAAGCTCTGAATTTATTTTATGCACCATCTTCCTAATATTTACATTTCTGCATATGGTTATGGTTACTTATTAATGTTCTTTTACTGAGCAAAATCTTGGCACTGGCTAACAAACTAGATTATGAGTGTAATAACTGCAACTATTTAAGCATGCAGTTCTTTCACCAAAATCAAACATACATCCATGAGAACATCTCTCCATCTACCATTAGCCAAATCACCTGTCAACAAGCAGCTTTAAATCTCAAGTTTGTAAGCTATAAGATTAAGGACATGTTAATCTTACAACCATGGGAAAAATATTTTCAAATACAGAAAAATAGCCATATCTGATTAATAAGTACCTAACATTATATTTCCTTTAATGCAAACTATGAAAAGTAAACAGCACTTAAACCATGTATATCAATTACTTCTAATTTCAGCAAATATTACATGTATATTGAAATTGACCCATTGGCACCAGGTATACACACTGTGGTTTTGTTTTATTTATTGTCTCAACACTAACAGGCCTACCTGTATAAACTTTTTACCTCATTTCTTTAAATTTTCATAATTTTTTCTATCTATCATTACTGTTACTATTAATGCTATGAATACTGTTTTAAGTATCATTACTACTACTATTATAATTGTTATAACTATTATCATTATCATGATCATCACAATCATTGTTATCATTGGCATTCTCATTATTATTGTCAAAGTAATTATCATAATACTGTTCATATCAATAATAGTAATGAAAATAAAAAAGGAGTAAACAGGGGAGTTTCAGTTGGCTTAATAACTGACTACTTGGCCACTCTGTGCTTCTGCAGCCATTTACATGTAATTAAATGAATAAAACCAAAGCACAGTGGATAGTGCATGTAAACATGCATTCTCAGTCATAACAGATTAACAAATTCATGACAAAAATTAACTAGAAAGAACTACTGTACATAAAAGTTAGCTAATTCAGATGAAAACCATGTTTTTTTTTTACGATTTCTCTTCAAAAACTTAAAATGAATATTTCACCAAAAATAAAAATAAATGCTTATAGCATGGCAATGATTACACCTTGCCCATCTTACTTGAAATATCTGGGATGGTCACATTCCTAAAACATTCCAACTCAAGACTATAAAGTCAGTTACTTATAAAAACAATTTATTGGAATACATCCACTTTCTTTAGCCTCATCATCAGTGGAATAGTGCAGTCTAGGTATGAGTAAAAAAACTACACTGTTGTGTAATATAGCAGGTTTACCCCCTCCCCCCTCTAAAAAAAGAAAAAAAAAATAGGAAGAAAAATGTGTGTGCGTGTGTGAGAGTGAGTGAGTGAGTGAGTGAGTGAGTGAGTGAGTGAGTGAGTGAGTGAGTGAGTGAGTGAGAGAGAGAGACAGAGAGAGAGAGACAGAGAGAGAGAGAGAGAGAGAGAGAGAGAGAGAGAGAGAGAGAGAGAGAGAGAGAGTGAGTGAGTGAGTGAGTGAGTGAGTGAGTGAGTGAGTGAGTGAGTGAGTGAGAGTGAGAGTGAGAGTGAGAGTGAGAGTGAGAGTGAGAGTGAGTGTGAGTTTGAGTGTGAGTGTGAGTGTGAGTGTGAGTGTGAGTGTGAGTGTGAGAGTGAGTGTGAGTGTGAGTGTGGGTGTGGGTGTGGGTGTGGGTGTGGGTGTGGGTGTGGGTGTGGGTGTGGGTGTGGGTGTGAGTGTGGGTGTGAGTGTGAGTGTGAGTGTGGGTGTGAGTATGGGTGTGAGTGTGGGTGTGAGTGTGAGTGTGAGTGTGAGTGTGAGTGTGAGTGTGAGTGCGAGTGTGTGTGTGTGTGAAAAATTAAGTCAAAGGAGTGAAAATGTAAAACCTTCCTAAAAAGGTAGTAAAACCTCCAAAATTGCATGATGAAAACTATAAGTCCATCCCTGAGTGTAAAAGAAAATCATCACTATACAAATACAAATATACAAATAGTATAATCTGGAGAGAGCATGTATGTGAGAGTCTCTGCAAAGGCAAGCTCCTGGCAGTTTTTATGTCCAAATATGAACACTTTAAACGTGAAAATCTGAGTATGTTTGAAATGGGTTAACTTGACAAAATTTATCTACATAAAATCAAAGAAACTTATGAAGAAATTTTTCCAATTCTCTCCAAAAAAAATGAACTCAATCATGCATTATTAATTGATGTCAATGAATATACCCAAATACTGTCAGGATGAAAATAAATAAATTTATGAGATGGAAAACCCTCCTCTTAACATTAAGTTCCACTTTTTCTTTTGAGAGAGAGAGAGAGAATGGTGCCAACGACTACAGTTACTAAACAGTCTTCATATTCAACAGTACACCACAAAAGAACACTAATGTCAACCACACCATAGAATTACTTTCATCAAAGTTGTGTTCTGAAATTGTTTCACCACTTTAGGTCAGGACAAAATATCCCACAGGGTTGCTGAACCTTCCTTAATTCCTTCCTAACATACTATTCAATAAACATCTACCTGTTTTTTCTTTTTACATTCTCACTCCCAAAGTAAAATTCCATCATTTAGACAATAAAAAAGATGGATCATTGTACTTACATTAAGGCTTTTATGATTGTCATGTTACACATGCCTACAAAAAACTGAATTACCCATACTTAACAAATATAATGAGCACTGTCACATATAAAATTTACAAGTAATATTGGCAAAATTGAGTTGATAAATAACTGAAGATAATTGCATTGCTGATGCATTTTTCATCAATCTGTTTTTCCATTATTTCACATAAAAGAAAAACAAACTCAAACACTGACTTGTACATAAACATTATACATCTGAGCAGACCAATAGCACAGAATCATTTTCAGGATGTTAAATTACATTCATCCAAGGGATTTTTCATTACATACTCTAAAACAATGAGGTAAGTCTAATATGATAAAGTCTAAAACACTTTGTTACCTATTCAATACAAGTAAACACCAGTTGTAGTTCAAACACACCTGAAACCATATGAATGCTCTGTCTTGCTTAAACATAAACTCCAACAAAAGCCAAAAGTCTAATTAAATGAACCTTGAATAATACCATACACAGTTACAAAAAGCTGCCAATATCTTATTATTTTTTTAACAAGAGAAAAAAAGACATACCTGTGGCATTTACATGACAAAAAATGGTTGAAAGTAATTTGTCCTGATATTAAGAGCTTCACATACCTTCTATCAGGGGCACCACTGCTTTCCATCAACATATTCCCATAAAGAAGTCAATATCTCCAACAACATAACAAACACAGTACTCCCCATTCAGTCATTCTTGTGTATAGTTTATCAAATGTGTATAAAAAGAAGAGAGAAAAAAAAAGAGTTCAAGTCTTCAAGATAATCAGATTATAGCAGGATCAACACCCTTAAATATATTCAAAACTATTCAAACACTGCTCACAAACTCGTTTCATGGGATATAAATGGAGCTGGATGACCATGGATAAAATGTACACCTAATGATATGGCATTCACCAGAAACTAAGGAACACAAAAATCAGTAACATATTGCTAGACATGAATACTTTATCACAGATGATGTGAAAAGCTGCCCCCCAGATGAGCCTCAAGCTCTCATTTTCTTGGATATCTAAATTGATCAGTCTCTTTTTCAATTTTCAGTGATGAAAGGTGTGGCAAAAATAGATACAAATGGAAACTATCACGAAAAAGAGAGCTTGGCTGGTTCTCCATCCTAGAAAAAATATCAATGCTTTCACTTTTTTCTCTACAGTAAACTAAGTTTACATATAATTTTGAAAGTGTATTGACAGGTATGCTGGCAGAGGAAGTATACACCAATCTCTAAAATATGTCAATGACATTATCTCAAAGTACCTGCAAACAGCACAATCAAAACTGATTATAATATGAGATTATGACAACTGGAGAACTCTCTAAAATGTATCATACATAATCTACAATACATAATCTTATTCTACAGGTGCCTTTTCTACTGTTCTATATCGAAATTGTACATTATCCACCACACCCCTCCATCCAGTCGATGAAAACATTCAATGAACACACAGCCACATAACACTGTGATGGCCTTGGTCAATGAATGGGCTAGATTTTACCTTTATGAAAACATGAAAACTTTATTGTGATTGGTGTGCTTATTCCAAAGAGAAATAATGCATCCATCTCAATGAGAGAGAACTTGTAGTGTCTACATGATGGGGCAGAAAACAGTCAACAAAATAACTCAAGATGGAAGAAACTAATAATTGACATGAAATACAGATACTGAAAGTTTGTGGCATTTACCAATTGATCTGCAGCTATCTGATTCTGTCCAATATATTTTTCATGTCTTCTTAAAGATGCTACATCATGAAAACCCATATATGTTCTCAAAATAAAAGAACATGGATATCATGTTCAAAAAAGAATTTCAGTTATACAGACCAAGTACTGAGAAATGTACAAATAAATAGTTATTACAAATGTAAACTATCAGTTAAGTCTGAAGCACTATATACAATCTATTCTCTACTTGGCTCAGACCAGACGTTCGTAAAATAATAGGTACGCTTGCGCTTTCATGACTCGTTCAATATTTACTTCTGCAACATATGCATCAGAGACATGGAACCAGCGACCAGCCTTCACCTCCTCCTCCAATTCCTGCGAATACATTCAAAGAATAGTTAAATAAACACATATTGTTGTATTTTCCTAACATCCTACATGTATCATCATCTACCATTGAATCAAACTCAAAGTCCTTTACTAAACTTCAGGATTTAAATCCTAGAATAGTTTTTTCAAAATGCTTTATAATATTCTAGTCACAAGTACAAAATTCTAGAAAAAAAACAAGCATATATATATATGAAATATCTTATCTCTTCCATCTGTTTTGAGATTATTTTAGCCAATGGTTTGATAAATATATCTGATATTGATTCCTACTTGCATTATGGAAAGAACAGGTATTACCCAACTGAATACTTTTAACTTCTATCTTGATGATATTACATTATATTCTTTTCTTTACCCATTTTCTTAACTTTACAAGATATCATGTAGGCAGAACAGAAACATACTAGTACAAGCAATAAAATATTCTTCCATTTTAAAACTCGTGCAGCTCCCCTAAACTAAAGAAATGGAAAAAGAAAGAGAAAGAAAGAAAGAAAGAAAAAGACTTACCTCAACATTAACCGAGGTTGTATTTGCAGATGAACCTTTCAAGTCATTGTCCAGCATGCCAGAGGAAGCCTCAATCTTTTCTGCCATCTCTGTCACAAGGTGATTGATCTCAAACTGGCTAGAGGGCTTGAGATTGAGGAACTGCTTGTTAGTGCGGTTGGGGTCCAGGGGTCTAGAGCGAACATAGGCAACATAGTGGCCAGAGTTCAGTCTTCCAGAGTGTTCAACAACACTGTAGAGGCCATAGAGAACTTGCTTCTGGCCTCTGGACATGTTACCCAAACCCTGAAACAGAGCATGATTAATATGCAACACAAAGGTAGAACTGATCTTAACCCATTACTTCTGGATACATGTGTTATCTATTATAGTTTTGTATTTTTATTTTGTTTATAATAAATGGCTCCACAAGAATTTGGTCACCAAGGAGTCAATTAATAGGCCTGAATGACCTCACCTGATTTCCACATTCCTTGTATTTTCAGAGATTATTTTTTAATCACTAATACTCTAATTTTCATCATTATTATTTTATTGACAACACTAATTGCAACAAAGATAAAATAATGTTATTTTCCAAAACTTAGGAAAATGGGTAAACAGGCAAGATTAGGTAGGACTAGTATTTGATTTATTATTGATTTAAACACTTATGGAGCCATCATTCTGTACACAAAATTAATCAATAAAAATCACCAAGGACTTGGCAAGACAAATAACAATTTGATTTGCGTCTGAAGTGTGTATGTATACTAGCATAAAGTTGCCATCTACTTATGACATCCTTGACTGCAAAGTCATACTGTATAACTGTATCTCTAAATTTCTAATGGCTAAAAAAAAAACTTCCAAGAGTAATATATATGCAGAAGGAGTCACTAAATTACAAAAGCACTAAAAATTTTCTCAAATATTTCAGTAATCTTTTACTAATTCATAAAAAAAGTCAAGATGGATAATCAATAAAAGCGCCTATTATCAACTGCCACGACCACTTTTATTCTTTTGTATCATTTCCATCCTATCTGGCATTAACACATACAACAGGTTGATGCTAGTTTTGGGTGGGTTTGCATCAGCCATTTTCCATTTATGAATCCAGGAGGTAAAATAACATAAAAAACAACAGCTGAGAGAACGGGGTGCAGCGGCACGAGGCTATTTCAGTGGCTGGAAAATTGACATGTTCATGTATGATGTAGCTCTCTCATCAGCAGCACACACAAACATTCAATTTTAGTAAATGTAAAGGTATTCTGGAATTCATGGTCTTCTTATTTACCCAGTGCTACCAGGGATGGCCGGTATGTAGATGCCATGCCCACTGTGAGGGAAAATTAATAAAATATGGGGAAAATGCTGTGCTCATTTTTCAATTTTTTTGTGAATTGGCGGGAAAATGTATTTCTTTACTAGTGCTATGAATATCGAAGGTGTTATATTTATTATAAACATTATAATTACTATAATGTTATAAACATTAGTAATAGCAAAATAAGATAACGTAAAATATTTTCGAAAATTAAAGATAAGGGTGAACGGGTGAGACAGGCAGTACTTGTAATTGGCTCATTGGTGATTTAGTACAAGAGTAGCCATCTATGTGTAAAAACAATTAAACAATTAAACTGACAGTGGACATGGCATGGCATGAAATACAAATAATGAGGCATCCACAAAATATCAGACTAAAATCATAAATAAAGAGGTTCTCCTGTATTTTCTCTGAAATATCAAACTATAACTTTCAAAGTAAATCAAAATGTGACACCTACCAAAGAGATTGATGATGTGAATGGAGCAATATCCAAAACCAGTGGGAATCGCACATAACGGTTGACCTTGGTGAGATTGAAACCCATGTGGTGGAAACGTTTCAATTGCAGAGTCAACACGGCAGGAGGGGAAAGGATCAGGAGCTGTTTGCTGGCATTGCTCTTTACGGGCTCAACATTCTCCTCTGAAACAGCATTGGATAATAAAATAAAGACACTGAGGCCAATCCATGCACCAAATCCCTTTGTAGAATAGAAAACAGATATGGAAAAAAATCAACCAATATTTCTTGATCACACTAACCTCCGTGTAACTGACTGTGAATTTTTGTACAGTTCTCACAGGTGATCTTGTTGTTACCCATCAACAGCTCTGGAGCTGTGAAGTTGGTCAGGCAAGACATAATTGAACACTCCTGACTGTGACACTGGTATCTGTAAGAAAAAAAAGAATAGTTGTTGTTAAAATAACTACTATATCCACTAATTATCACATGATCCAATCCAAGCTTGGTGCACTTCAAATGTCAACTGAAGAAAATATATCAATCTTACCTCGGGGCAAGAGTTGTTAGGCTTCGAGCTATCCACTCTTGCTTCAGTTTCTTCATGTTTTTCACCTTCTTCTTTGTCTCGTCTTCTTCTCCTTCTCCTAATCGCTCTTTGAAAGTGTGCAGGGTTTCTGTGGAGCCTCTTTTCTGTTTCATGCTGTGTGTGTCAAGGAGGCTCTCCTTGCTGCTTGACTTTCTTCTGATCTTCAATTCACCTACCTTTAGGCACATTTCCTCCATGTGTGCCTGATCCACTGGCACCTGGTGAAGAAATGCAACATTACCAACACATGAATGGTGCAAAATTACAGTAGCTCAAATTAAAACATGCAACACACTGCAAGCAAGTAAGTATATATACCTCTTGTAAAAATATCAGGTTGGGAAAAAAATACAACACATACAAATAAGAACAAACGTCTACAAATTAAGAACATTTAATAAGTCCAGCATTATGGGAATCCCATGCTTTTCTACTGATTCTATATTTCAAATACCTTTGACTCTAAAATCTATAGATAATAAAGTAAAAGGAGGTAAAAAATTTTAATAATCATACCAACACTGACACTGACAAAGAGGAGATGTATGCAGGAAAAAATACCAGGGTACAAAATTGTTTCAGATACATGTAATGCACAAGTGTAAATGTGTTAACAAGCACTACATTTAATGATAAAAAGAGTTAAAAGCAGGTTCTTAAACTTTTTACCTAAGGTGCATCCCTGAATAAATAAAATCAACTAACTTTCTTACTATACTTGCAGTCACTGAGGAATTCACAGCTCTCTTAATAATCTACAGTAATTTGCCCATCTTCTAATTATCTCCTTATCTCAGCTTTGAATCAGACATGTCTAATCACATCATGGCAAACTGGGCCCAAATGCCAGATAAAAAGCCCCTTGCTATATGTGACTGAGCTAGCTCTCTTTGCACACAGTAAACTGTGAAATTCTTAGTTTGCTTGAGTCCTAAAATCTTTGGTAAATTATTTTGTTGGATACTTCTTGAGTTTATTTTAACACTATATTCTTTTTAAAATATATATATAAATAACCCACATCAAAGGAACAGAGTTGCAAAACTTTCTTAAAATCTTATAATACTTTAGTTTTGAATATTTTCTAATTGCTTCTCATATCAAGCCCTTTTTATATTGCAAAGAAATATATCAGTGAATTTTTTTTTTCCTTTCTATTTACAAATGACAAAAATCACAGAAGTCACAGCAGAAAAGTGACATACCTAATAAAAGCCATTACTAGAGGAGGGAATACATTCAATGTACATACATCTGACTTCTTTGATGAAATTACCTTGCACTCTGCAGTTCCCCCTTCAAAGTTATTGATGGTATCACCACTGGATATGGAAAGGCTGTCACCCGTTACACAAGAGGATGCTATGCCACTCGTATTGGTCGATTTGTCAGATTTAACAGATGTGGTTTCTGCTTTCTCCTTAATACAGAAAAGGGCAGACATAGAGTGACTATTGGTGGCACACATATGGACATGCATCCTTGATTCTTCATTATTAGAACCAGATGACAAAGAGGACTAAAAAAGATGGGGGGGGATTAGTAATTGAAAAAGTAATGTTATTCACAGTTATAATGAAACCATGCTTTTATGAAAACATGCAACATTTGAAAATCAGGGAACACGGACATGCATTTGGTAGGATAAAACTTGTATCTATGAATATGTTTATCAGCATATCAACTCACTGCCACCAAGGAAGGCATGTATTTATATGCCATGGTCACAGTGAGCTTAGTTTGTTAGTTGTATTTACACATAGATGGCTCCACAAGTGCTTAGTCACCTAGGAGTCAAATACTATTCCTACCCATCTCATCTGTTTACCATTCTCATTGTTTTTTTGAAATATTCTAGTTAATCTTATATTGAGAGTAGTAACATTACAAACACTGTAATAATTATAACGTCAATAACAATAATAACAGCATCGATATTCAGAGCACTAGAGATCAGGTGAAGTCATGTAGACTACTAACTCCCTCCTTGGTAGCTCAGCACTTGTGAAATTTTTTGTGTAGATACATTCAACAAAACAATACTACATGGAGCATCACATTTTGCAGCCACGTTTGGTATAAATATACACATGTATAATGTAAAAATATATATAATATTTACATGTATGTGTAAACGTATAGATATACATATACATGTACATGCAAACATTTACATATACATATATATAAATGTATATATATTTACGTACATAATATATATAATATATATAATATATATAATATACATAATATATATAATATATATAATATATATAATATATATAAAATATATAATATATATAATATATATAATAAAGATATATATAATATACATACATATATATATGTATGTATTTATTATATATATAAATATACATATACATACACATTTATACATATATATACACATATATCATATATCTACATATATATGTATTTGTATATATACATATACATATACCTAAACAAATAGAAATACAAACCAAATATACACACTTACATATAAATAAATGCATATATACACATACATGTACATGCACAAATTCATTACCTATACATATACATACACATACATGCATATATATATACATACATAAATTATACATATATATAAGACATAAATATATATACGAATATAGTATATATACATATATATAAGACATAAATATATATACGAATATAGTATATATACATACATATATATTCATATATATTTATTTATATTTATATATACAGTATATATGCACACACCCACACACCCACACACCCACACACATATATGTGTATGTATATGTATGTATATGTATGTATATGTATGTATGTATGTATGTATGTATGTATGTATGTATGTATGTATGTATGTATGTATGTATGTATGTATGTATGTATGTATGTATGTATGTATGTGTATGTATGTATGTGTATGTATGTATGTGTATGTATATATGTGTGTGTATATATATAAATATATATATATATACTTATATACATATATATATATATATATACATACGCATATACATACACACAAACATATATACAAGAAAGAAACTGAGAGACACATTGTCCAATAAATAGTAAGACACAAAACGCAACAAATATTTACCACAGGGTCCTGGAAGTTGTCTAAATCATCTCCAGTGTCGAGGCCATTGCAGTCCCTTTCATTGGGGGTGAAATACCTCTCTGATGTGTCAGACGCAGAATTGTAATTTAGCTGATCACTTGAATAACAACTCTTAAGGCACCTGCAACAGAAGACATGAACAGTCTTAGATAGAATATCACATCAGACTTCACTAGGAAAAGAAAAAACAATCAATAAATAAATAATTAGTGAGTCTTGATTAGCAGGTGTAGAGGGTATAAATTTTGAAACAGAAGGTATTTCTCTAATATGCAAAGACTACTTATAGCATACCACATTCAGGTTCAATTTACAAATTAACCTATGCATCTTAAAGAAACACAGTTCTCAAATTTGTTATAACTCCTAATCATATTCAAACTGAGAGTTTCACTTTAGTTGTGTGTGTGTGTGTGTGTGTGTGTGTGTGTGTGTGTGTGTGTGTGTGTGTGTGTGTGTGTGTGTGTGTGTGTGTGTGTGTGTGTGTGTATATATGTATATATATATATGTATATATATATATATATATATATATATATGATGAATACTCCCATCATGAATATATATTTCCTTACAACATTTTTCTCTGACTGAATTCTGAGGAGTTAGCCTCTTGGCAGCAGCAAAAAGATAAAGAAAAATATCAGAATATCCAATTTTTAAAGTGACCATAGTAGCATTTTGTTCATTTTACTATGTTGCTGAAAATATCATTTTTTGAAAAAAAAAAGGAAACCAAGAGAATAATTTGCAGAAATGGAAAAACAAAATATCTGGAATTCTAATCCAAGGAAGTTGTATTTCAGCAATTTAGTTTATTATCCAATGGTCATGGTCCACTGTATTTTAGTTTAATAACTGTGTTTGCACAAAGATGGCTCCACAAGTACTTAGTCCCCATGGGGTCAATTATTAGTCCTATCTATCTCACCAGTTTACCCTTTTCTTTGATTCTCGAAGATTCTCTTTGATTTTTTGTTTCATTAACATTATAACAATCATAATGTCAATATTGAGTATTGAGATTTATAGCATCAGAAAAAGCATTATCTCCCCACAGATACAAGGAATGGAGAAATTAGGTGAGATCGCTGAGATCTACTAACTGACTCTTTGAGGCTAAGCGCTTGCAGAGCCATCTGTGCACAACAAAACCTACAGCAGACAGTGTATAAACCAAACAAATAAACAAAGAATATACAAATTCATTAATGAAAATTACTTCCTATCATTTTTCTTCTTTTTGAGATATATGATATCAACAAAACAAATTTATCAAATAAAAGGAAAACAAAATCTATATGGAATACAAAAAGCTGCTGGACATATTCTTATGCAGAAAATACCTTCTAAACTAATGACAGTTTCCTGTACTTAT
>NC_061839.1:25758880-25761380 GCF_019202785.1 Penaeus chinensis
CACTACAAATAGAAATGTTTTCTTTGGAAAGAAAACATAAAGGTAAACATATAGGGCCAGCACCCATGAATTACCCAGGGGCCCAGGTTCTTGATGCCCCTGGGTACAGTTATTAGGAGTCTTTATCAGATCTAAATTATATAAATAAGCTCTCCTAAAGGAATTCCCTTGATAACTACAGCCATGACCTGGAGGTAGAAGAAGCATTCCAATGCATAATATAGACCATGTTCTTTGGAGTAAGTATCACCATATTTAGGTGAAATAAGCTGATGATATACAGTACAAAATGATGCTATGCTACATGATATCAGTGGACAAATTACCTCTAAAAAGATCATCTAAATAAGTTAAACTAATTATATTTTGCAAAAGTAAAAGTGCAGTAATTCTAGTGCAGTGAAGTTTAATCATTAATGTGTACATTTGTCACACATTCATACATTTGAAATTCAAATGCTAAATCAGTTATCTCATTAGATCCCGGTAAACTTAAATTTAACTTCACAAAGTAATCCACCAGTACATACCTGACAACACATATAAGAAAAAAATTGTGATTATTTACTTACCAGTGGAGGACTTTTTCTTGGAACTGGCAACATCACTTTCATTATCCTTGACCTCATTGTCTGTCTCTTCTGATTCATCATCGTCATCATCATCCTCATCATCATCTTCCTCTTCACTTTCTTCTTCTTCTTCATCAGCAGCTTTGGATAATCCCTTAACATCTTTGCACTTATCTGTCTTTTCCTTAGTCTCCTCAGTGTCTCTCTTTGTGTTACCTTCCGCACTACCTTCAGCTGTATTATTTTTGTTCCCTGTCGCTTCCTCTTCCTCATCATCTTCCTGATCATACTCTGAGTCTTCATCACTCTCCTCCTCATCGCTGTCCTTCTCCTGTCTATTAATTCTTCTTGCTTCCATCAGCTGTCTAAACTTGAAACTTTCTCCTCTCAAAATACCAGTTGTCTTCCCTGCCTTGGCCTTCTGCTCCTCCTCCGCTTTTGTGATTTCCTCTAGTTCTTCTGGACGTCGTTTCTCAGTCATTCGTCTCTTCATCTTCTCACTTTGTACAGTTTTTTTGCTTGGTTCTTCCTCCTGGTCTTCAGTGTTTGCACGAATGCAAGCTGGTGCAAGGCCCCCTCCTTTGGCGCGTCCCTTTGTCTTACGAGCCTTTTTCTCTTCTTTCTTCTTCTTCTTCTGGTGGTGCTTAGAAACATTGTTGTTGCTGGACTGTCTCCCAAAGCAATCCAGTAAGCTTTCATCATCCGAAGGTGACGTCTTCTTTGGTTTACCCTACAAGTAAGGCACATTAGTTTCAGTAAACTTCTGAGGGATAAATATCAGCATTTCAAGCCAGAATCTGTTGCTATAAAAAAAATATATATATTTATCACTTTGAGCACATCAGTCACTATATTAACAACCAGTAGTAAACTAATATTATTTAATTGTAAATCCCCATTGTAAAGTTACAGAATCAGTAAAATGGCAGTAAAAGAGTAAGATCATCTTTTTCATTAGAATGACTTCCCCCTTGTTAACATATAAGTTAGCAAAAAGATCTGTTACAACTTATCTAATGAAATGAAAATCCAGCACTTACCTTTTCTTCATTAATGGGGAGCGAAAGATCCATGAATGGCTCAAACACTTGTGATGACCAGTGACACTCTTCACAGAAGACTGTAAAGGAGAAAGATGTAAATGAGACAAATCATGTCTACTGTATAATATAGACAACATTTCTCAAAACTGTAAAAGCAAAAAGTTGCTCTTTCTAACCTACATGGGCATAGGCCCTTCTTACGAACTAAAATAGTGGTAAAAAAAGAACCAACGGTACTAAAATTGCCACATTAATTCACCTGTGCTGATGAGATGCCCTCCAAAGATGTGATCAACTAAGGTGTGAGTTGCCTGCTTGCCATAGCCCTTGATCATGGTCTTGAGCCTTGGACTCACTGTGTTTGGGTCAGTCTTCTCTGAGAGAGCAAAGGCCTTGAGAATGGCCCTCTTTGCTCTTAGGATTTCCTCATTACGTATAGCATCCAGGAGGCAGCGGAGGAGTTCGTGGGCATCTTGCTGTTCATATCCTTGGAACTGTGTGCTTTTCTTGCATATCTGCATTAAGAGATATTTTTCATCATTAATCTACTGGTATGCCTCTTAATTATTCACAAATGTTTTATATGTTAATGTGTCTAAAATAAAAAAGGGAAAGAACTGCCTTTGATTCTATCTTTTGGAGTTTACAGTGAAAAACAATAAATCAAAGTAAATCAAACAGACAGCAAAGTTTTTTTTGTTTTGTTTTTGATGGAACAACAGCCACCAAGATAAAAAAAAAAAAAAAAAAAGTATTATAGAACTCTAACTGCAGAAATACATCCAGTCCTTCAAATTGACATTTCTTCCATTATATATTTAAACATTTATCTATTTATTTATATAAACATACACAACTAAAGTAAGTTTTGATTATTTTTTTTAC